>NW_020961474.1:0-2765 GCF_003031625.1 Empidonax traillii | reverse complement strand
GCCCAGGTGCCTGCAGGATGCACCCAGTCCTTCCCAGTGACTCCCAGTCATTCCCAGCATGGTCCCAGTCGTTCCCAGTATGGTCCCAGTCATCCCCACCATGGTCCCAGTTTTTCCCAGCATGGTCCCAGTCATCCCCAGTATGGTCCCAGTCATCCCCAGTATGGTCCCAGTCATCCCCAGTATGGTTACAACCAGTCCCAGCACGATGGCAGCCCCCTCAGCAGGCCCTGCCAACCGAGAGGACTCGCTCCAACCCTCTTTATTAACACAAACTGTGACAGATTAATAAACTGTTGGGCGTGTCTGGCTACAAAAAAGCACTTTAAAGCAATCTGCTGGTTTTTACTAATCAGGTGCTGATTCTGGTAGCAATAAGAGCTTTTAGTGCACGTGGAGTGGAATTCTCTTCCCTGAGGGGGAGGATGTGTAAGAGCTGGGGACAATCCCTGGAGAAAGGAACAAAGAGGAGAGGTTTGACCGAGCCACTCAGACCCACAGGACTTGATGACGGCAAAAAATCAGGTATATTTCTGTAAATAAGTTATTTATTATGACAAACGAACGGACAAACGTCTGTCAAATCCTGCTTCCCAAAGCAGGGGTGGGTGTTTGCAGTCAGGGAACGGTTCCTTTGGCTCCACGAGGCTGATCCCAGGTTTGGGTTTGTTTTTTTTTTTGAGATAGAACTGGTAGTGGCTGCAGCAGAATGTGCTGAATAAAAAAGGTGCAGAATAAAAAAAGGTGCAGAATAAATCACAGGGGTACGTGAAGTTGGAAGGGACCCGCAGGGATCATCGAATCCAACTCCTGGCCCTGCACGGGATCACCCCCAGGGGTCACCCAGAGGATCATCCAAACCCTCCCGGAGCTCTGGCAGCCTCGGGGGCTGTGCCCAACCACCCTCTGGGGGAAGAATTTCTTTCTAATCCCCAACCTGATCCTGCCCTGACGTAACTTTGGGTCATTCCCTCAGTCCTGCCCCTGCCCAGGCAGTTGTGACTGCAGTGAGGTCTCCCCTCAGCCTCCTCCTCTCCAGCTTTTCGTGGTTTTTGCTCTGGGTTAATTTGCTTTCCACCCTCCACACAATCACTGCTAGTTGAGAGAAGGTTTCTGCAGACAAAAGAGAGACAGGATTCGGGGAAAACAGTATAAACATTTATTACTAGTAAAACAAAAACTACTAATAAATTAAAAACTGAAGAACTGTATCCACAACAATTTCTACTCAAGTTGAAGTGCTGTATATTTACAGAAATACTTCTTCCCCTTTTACACCAGTCCAAGGAGAAGAAGTAGTTTTATTCTGTATTTTCAGAGTTCCAGTTTTCTCTCTCTAGTAATAGATTTTTAGTAGTAGTAGTATTCTCGTTGCAGCTGGAACTTTTCCTCTCTCTCTTTCTCGCTCTGTGTTGGTTTCCAGGGCTGGGCTAAGACTTTAGGGGGATTTTAAGGTTTCCCTCAGGGTCACAAATCTCCCCCAGGACTCTGCCTCACTTCAGTCCTTCTCATGAAGTCTCGGTTCTCTTTGGTGCATCCACAGACTCCTCTCCTTACTCCAACAAACTTTTACAAGTAACAGGGTTTATTTTTCAGTCTTTTCCCTGCTGAAGAGAGAGAGAGCAAAAAGGGGGAAGAAGCAGCTCTCCCCCCTTCAAACTTTTCTTCTCTCCCCTCCAGCTGCCGGTTTTGACCTCGGAGGTCCTTTATCTCTCCGCTGGAATTCTTCCACAGCGGTTTCTGTCCGAGCAGTTCGTCTTTTAAACTTTTTTTTTTTTTTCTTCACTCTCTTACAAGAGAGAGAAGGGAGGATTTTCAGTGCTGCACCTGCTCCCCCGGGGGGAGGGAGGGAACAGACCTTCTCCTCCGTTTCCTTGAAGATGTAATTAGCAAAGGCGACTTTTGATTGGCCTTTCGGTCCGGGAATTACCTGGACAAAACCATCCCCAGCCGCAGGGATGGGCTGGTGGGCAAAGCCACGACACAGCAGCGTCCTCACACGCCTTCAAATTAAACCCTTTTTCTTTCACTGCCCTCCTTTGGACACTCCAAAAGCTCAATCTCTCCCTTCCATTGTGTCCCCCCCCCAAAAATGCCCCAACTGGCACCCCCCAGCACCCCCAGGGCCCTTTCCTGGCTCTGCTTCCCGACCTCTCGTTCCCACTCTGGGATTATCCCGTCCTGGGGGTGGAATCCTTGAATCCCTCCAGTCCTGTGTCGTTCAGGAAGGTGTTGGAAGAGCACAGGGATTAAGATGGAACAGCTGGAATCATCCTGGGAATGACTGGGATTATAGTGGGGGTGACTGGGATCATGATGGGAATGACTGGGATTATAGTGGGGGTGACTGGGATCATGATGGGAATGACTGGGATTATAGTGGGAGTGACTGGGATCATGATGGGAATGACTGGGATTATAGTGGGAGTGACTGGGACCGTGCTGGGTGTGTCTGGAACCATACTGGGAACGACTGGGACCGTGCTGGGTGTGTCTGGAACCATACTGGGAGCGACTGGGATCGTGCTGGGTGTGTCTGGAACCATACTGGGAGCGACTGGGACCGTGCTGGGTGTGTCCGGAACCATACTGGGAGCGACTGGGATCATGCTGGGTGTGTCTGGAATCATACTGGGAGCGACTGGGATCGTGCTGGGTGTGTCTGGAACCATACTGGGAGCGACTGGGACCGTGCTGGGTGTGTCCGGAACCATACTGGGAGCGACTGGGATCATGCTGGGTGTGTCTGGAATCATACTGGGAGC
>NW_020961473.1:4192-6277 GCF_003031625.1 Empidonax traillii | reverse complement strand
GTACTCAGTGATGTCATTGGTCCCCAATGATGTCATCGACATCCCTGTGATGTCACCGCTGTCCCCTGTGATGTCACCATTATCCCCAATGATGTCACTGATGTCCATGTGACATCACAGCTGTCTCTTTGTTTTCACTAATCCCCTGTCATGACACTCTTCCCCAATGATGTCACCAATGTCCCTTTCATTAGGGTTCGGGTTAGGTTTAGGTTTTAGGGTTAGGGTTAGGGTTTAGGGGTTAGGATTACGATTAGGGGTAAGGGTTAGGTTAGGGTTAGGTTTTCGGAAACGTTTTGGTTAGAGTAAGGGATAGGGTTACAGTTTGGGTTCAGGGTTTAGCATTAAGTTCAGGTTTAGATTTTTTTTTAAGTTTAAGTCTACAGTTTGGTACGGATGAAGGTACCTCCCAGTCCAAAGGTGCACACACAGAAAGCTCTTGCTCTTTCTGCAGTGCCGAGAGTGGCACAGGAACCGCGCTTGAGAGGCAGAGGCTCAGGGCTTTCTTTCCCGGGTGCAATGCCAGTCGTTCACTTGTAGGGACGCTGGGCTGAAACTGCCGTCTGACAGCCAAAATTCCATAAGGATGAAGAAAACTCCCTGACCAAAGGTGCTCGCACAGAAAGATCTTCCTTTTTATACAGTGCACAGAGAATCGCCCCAACTGCACTGCATAGATGGTGAGTCAAGGTTAGGGTTAGTGTTTGGGGCTATAATAAAGGTTAGGGTAAGTGTTAGGGTTAGTGTTAGGATTAAATTAGGTTTAGGGTTTAGGCAATGTTTGGGTTAGAGTAAGGGATAGTGTTACAGTTAGGGGTTAGGGTTTAGTGTTAGGTTTAGGTTTAGAGTTTTTTTTAAGTTTAGGTCTAGTGTTCACTACTGTCCGAGATACATTCCAGTCCAAAAGTGCACACACAGAAAGCTCTTGTTCTTTGTGTAGTGCTAAGAGAGGCACATAAATTGCACTCCATAGATGGTGAGTCACAGTTAGGGTCAGTGTGAGGTGCTGGGTTTTAGGGTTAAGGTTACAGATAGGGTTAAGTTTAGGGTTAGGATTAAGTTAAGGTTAGGGTTTAGGGAAAATTTGGGTTAGAGTAAGGGATAGTTTTCTGGCAGGGGTTAGGGCTTAGGGTTAGGTTCAGAGTTTTTTTTTTTAAGTTTAGGTCTAAGGTTCAGTACAGATGAAGATACCTCAAAGCTCTCACTCTTCGTGCAGTGCCGAGAGTGCTGCAGCAACTGCACTGGAGAGACGCAGCCTCAGGGCTTTCTTTCCTGGGTGGAAGGGCAGTCGTTCTCTTGTAGGAGTGCTGGGCTGAAATGGCCGTCCCACAGTGGGACACATTTGCTTGTTCTAACAAAAAAGAAACTGAGCATTGAATGTTTTCCTTCCCCCTCTCCCCACTTTGTGGGAGGGATGTTGAATGGGCAGGTTGGCCTTGCCTTGGGTGATTGAGCAACACAAAAGAACTGGTCAGGGACTCACATTCCAGACTGATGGGCCTCAATGTCTGTGGGGAGGGATGAGGACTGTTTTTTTTTGTTTTCTTATTTTTTTCCCTCTCCTGGGAAACAGGACACTTCATTGTTGCCTGAACTGAGACAAGGTATGGCTTGGCAAAGCTCCAAGTTTTTCTTTCTTCTCAGCCTGGCCACTTGGTCCCAGTTTGCCTGTGCCCTGTTTTCTGCCCCCAGCCCAGACCTGCTCAGACTTCATCAGACAGGAACTATGTGGGAAGGAGGTCACCCTTTTTTCCCTCCTCTGCCCCTGTGTTTTTGGCAGTGTTTTTTTTCGTATACACATCAAAGAAAAGGGGAAGTCACACAAACAGCCACAGAACTCACAGCGTGAGTTTCCTTGGGAAGAACCCCTTCTCTCCTCTTTCCCCTTCTCAGTGTGGGGGGAAAATCTTCATTTTGGGCTTCTCCTGCACCCCCGGGGACCCCCCATGGCAACCGCCATATCCAACAGCGCCCCCTGCTGGACACCAGAGCACACTGCAGGCTCTGCTCCTCCAGTGATCCAACAGCGCCCCCTGCTGGTTGTGGTTCCAATTGCACCAAAAAAGCACAAACTGATCTCTTTTT
>NW_020961473.1:0-1759 GCF_003031625.1 Empidonax traillii | reverse complement strand
CCAGACAGGGGTTCTAGGATTTTATAATAAGGTCCATCCAATCCCAGGTTTATGCAGCCCTGGTTCTGCCCCATTCTGCCCCCTGACACACCCCTTCAGGAACTGGGTTTGGTGTCTTTGGGACCCCTTCTTCCTCATCTTCATCTTCTTCACAGCACACACAATCCTGGGAGTTCCTAAAGAGCTCTGTCTAGAAGGTCACTGTGTCTGGGTGATATCTTCTGGTCCAGGTCCTGGGGTGTTTTTGTACAATTCTACCTTGAAAAGAAGACTAAAAATGGAGTTTAGAGGGATTGATATGGAACAGGGTAGTAGGGTTGGGTATGTGTAACTACTCTGTTAAGTGTAAGGGATATAATACAGCTACATTAAAATATATTCACTCCACAACTAGTTCAAAAATCTACAAAAGTTTAAAAACCCAAAAAGATCTGAGATATCAGTGTGAATTGACTGTGGTGTGAGTGTTGTTGTTGTGAATCTATAATTCACTCTCTGTTCAATTGTAGTAAATGCTACTGAATCCCTTGATAACTGTTAAGTTGGTCAATGATTAAATGCTACTAATGTCTTTTGCCCCCTTATCTTTGGATCAAAACCCGTTGCACCCTGACCCTCTTGCATCCCAAGACTGTGTAAATCATTCCCTTTCATTAAAAAAAAAACTATTATTTGGGAACTGCTTTTGAAATTTTCCTCCTTAGCTAAACTACAAAACAACTCCAATTAGTTGTTAAAAACATAAAGACATGAAGACAATAAAAAAAAAGAAAAAAAATTGTTTGTCTGTATTTTAATGAGCCCCACGGTGTGTTTAGAGACAAGTCCATCATCCTGAGGTCCTGAGAGAAGATTGAAGAAGCGTCTCAAGAAATCAGAAGCCAAACCCCAGATCCTGATGTGTCCACACATCTCTGCCTGGGTGTGGGTGTGAACTGACTGTGGTGTGAGTGTTGTTACTGGGAATCTATAATTCAGTCCCTGTTCAATTGTAGTAAATGCTACTGAATCTCTGTGAAAAGGGAATGTTGAAAATGTTGAAAGTTGGTCAATGATTAGGTGCTACTAATCTTTTTTACCCTCTTTAATCTGTGTCCAAATCCTTTGCACTCTGACCCTTTTGCATCCCAAGGCTCTGTAGAAATCATTCCCTGTCATAGAAAAATTATATTTTTGTGACTTCCACTTTAAAATCTTCCTCACTAGCTAAACTACAAAACAACTCCAATTAGCTGTAGGAATATTGAAGACATAAAGACAATTAAAAGAAGTGAAAAAATTTGTTTTTCTGTTAATGAGCCCCACAGCGTGTTTAGGGAGAAATCCATTGTCCTCAACTACTGAGAGATGATTGAAGAAGCTGCTCAGGAAGTCAGGAGCCAAACTCCCAGTCCCTTGAAGCATTGCTGGGCCCCACTGAGGGCAGGCACTGACAAAGCCTCCCCAGGGACTCCTGAGAGCAGATCCTTGCAGGCCAGGAGTGCAGGCAGACAAAGGAAAGTGTCTTGTGGTGGCCTGAGGGGCAGAGGCAGCTGCCAGAGCCAAGGGCACAAAGGCCTTGGTGCCTTTGGGCCTTGCAGCCCTGCCAGAGCCCTTGGCCATCTGTGCTGCAGGCTGTGCTCCCCTGGCCCTGCTGCTCCTCTGGCCTTGCAGGCTGCACACACCCCTCCTGCTTTGCCACCCCCCTGCCAGCAGCATTTCTGGGCCCTCCCTGATGGCTCTGCTGTCCCCCAGCTCTGGCTGCTGCCATGTGCACTTG
>NW_020961472.1:5111-6277 GCF_003031625.1 Empidonax traillii | reverse complement strand
AGTGGGGGTCCCAGGGCTGTTCCTCACCCTGAGGGGTGGTCCCCAGCCCAGTGCCGTGCAGGCGGAGCACGCTGTGGGGAGGGTGCCCACCTGCCCTGGGGAAGCAGGGGCTGGCACCAGGCCCTTCTGCAGCACAGTGGCTGCCCAGGGTGGCACCTGCCCAGCCACAAGGCTGGCCCAGGGCCTTTGTCCCAGGCCCATGAGGGACCCCAGGGGCAGGAGCCCCCAAGGCTTTGCTCCAGGTCAGAAGAAGCCTTGAGGGACAGTGTGAGTCTGACCCTGAGCAGAGCCGTGCTGCTGCTGCTGCTGCTGCTGCAAGAGCAGGGGTCTGGTCCTGGGGCTCACCCGCAGCTTCTCTCTGCCCAGGAGCTGCTGGCCTTCACTAACTCTGGGACAGCAGTTGTGCGGGAGAGGAGCTTGGAGAGGATTTGCATCCTGAGCCATTTGCTGGCCAGCTGCTCCACTCTGCAGGTAAGGAACGGGCACCCTCCAGCCAGACCATCTCCCCGTCCCTGCACCCCGGTATGGCTGCGGCTCCAAGGTGCCTGCAAGAGCAGGCTGGGCACAGCTCTGGGGGCTCATCAGCCTCTGCGCTGAAGGTTCTTGGTTCCTCTCTTTCCACTGGACCTCTCTGCCAGGAGCCAGCTCTGCCCCCAGCCCTGTGTGGGACAGGACTGCCCAAGCAGCGTGGACAGAGCCCAAGCAGCTCTCCCTGCCGGGGTTGCTGCCCTTCCACCTGCTCTGGGAGACTCTGACCCACCTGTGTCCTGCCCTTGGCACGCTGTGGCGCTCAGGGCTTTGGCCCCCTCTGCCTGCCCTCAGCCCTTCTGCTTTTCTGCCTACACACAGATGGAGATGCCAGTCCTTGGAAAGCTGGTAGGACGTCTCGGCCTCATGTTATCTGCGGAAGAAAAGACCAGCCCTGTGGCTCTGGATGCTCTCTGTGCCCTCTTCCAATTCATCTGTCAGCAGAAACATAAGAGAAGCTGGGGTGGCTGCATCAGCCCCCCAGCAACATCCCCTGATGGGTTTGCTTGTCTTCTGGGCTGTTGCAATGGACCCTTGTTGGGCTTGCTGCAGGCACCGCCACATCACCAGCCCTGCCTCTCCTCTCCTCTGCTCCTGCCCTACACGCTCTCTCCTGTGGAGCTGAGCTGCCCCATCTG
>NW_020961472.1:0-1360 GCF_003031625.1 Empidonax traillii | reverse complement strand
AGCACAGAGCCCCAAGGGCTCTTCTGCAGGCTCATCCCCTTCCCTGCCCCCAGTGGAAGGGAGGGCTCTCGACAAGGGGCAGGTGGTGGCACAGGGGACTGCTGTGACCATCCGGGGGGCTCTGTGACATGCCCATGCCCTTGTGCTCTCTCCAGCTGGCGAAGGACAGCAGCTGGGCTGAAGAGTATCTGCACCAGAGCCTGAAGTACCTGAAGGACCCTCAGGCCCCTGTGCGAGAGGTGGCCGTCAGGTTCATCGGTGAGCCCCAGCCCCCGGGGTCCCTCTTTGGGCAGCTCCCGTCCCCCCACAGCTATTGGGCCACCCTGGGGCAGGGCCTTGGCCTCCCTCTGCCACCCCTGCCCATGCAGGCAGGCTTGGCCTTGCTCAGTGCCACCCCCAGGCTCCTCGTGGTCTCTGGGTCAGCCCTACTGGCAGGGGGAGGGCAGGGCTGGGGGCTGCACTGCTGGGAGCACGCTGGGGAGCAGAGGCTTAGGGAGCTTTGTGCCCAGGGCTGGCCGTGCGGCACCTGAGGGGACACAGCCAGGACACGCTGGCTCTGGTCTGCAGAGGTGAGTGGGCAGCGTGGGCTGCAGGGACCTGGGGGGTCTCTGCACACACGGGGGCTCATCTCGGCTCTTTTGCCCACAGAACTCCTGGCCTTACGCAGAGATGAGTGTCCCTCCATCTGCTGCCTGGCATCTCAGACCGCCTTGATCCTCAGCTCTCTGTCTCCAAGGGAGCAGCCAAGACCAGCGCGCTCCCTGCGAGTGCTGTGCTTCTGGTGCCGCTGAGCCAGGGGCTGGCACCAGCAGAGTGGGAGCTTTGGACAAAGGTTTCCAGGCACACCTGACTCTGTAAATAAAATTCTTTTTGTAAATTGCTTCTCAGGTTTCATTTCCTTTTATGACAAGGTGACCCACCTGGTTGACCAAGGGATGCAGTTGATGGAATCTCTCTGGATTTCACTAAAGCATTCAATCGTGTCTCTCCCAGGACACTATTGCCCCTTCTGGACAAAGTGTCCAGCCCCCAGCTGGATAAACACGGCGTGTGATGGGTGAACAGCTGACTCACAGGTGGGGCACAAAGGGTGACAGGGACTGGGGGGACATCAGACTGTCCACTTGTCGCTAGTGGGGTTCCACATGGCTCCATCCTCAGCCCAGTGCTCTTCAACACCTTCATCAACGACTGGGATGCAGAACTGGAAGGGATCCTGAGGGGCTTTGTCGACAATACTAAATTGGGAGGAGCTACGTGTGGAGTCTTCAGTTCCTGCACCTCTTTCACAGGAGCGACCAGGCCCCCAGAGTGTCCAAGGCACAGATTGCAAGACTGAACACTAACACAGGAACGGGGG
>NW_020961471.1:0-6278 GCF_003031625.1 Empidonax traillii | reverse complement strand
AGCAGCAGGACCGTCCCCGTGGCCGCTTCCGCAGAGCAGTTCAGGTACCTGCAGCCATGCCCGCCTGGGCTGGGCCTGCTGTCCCTGCTCAGCCTGGCACCGCTGGTGGAGCGCTCTGTCCGACATTCCTCTCTTCCCTGCCCTTTCTTCTGCTGCAGAGGCTGCTGAAAATCATGGGCATTCGGCGCAGAACACCCAGGACCACCCCAGCTGAGCTCATGGCAGAGCCTGACACCAGGCCAGCTGAGCTCAAGGAGAGGCCTGATGGCAGCCCCGCGCCCATTGATCTGACAGCAACCTCTGAGACCGCTGTGACCGAGGACACGGCCAACCCTGACACCCCACTGGCCGATGTCCCTGCAAAAGCTGACAATGAACTGACTGATTCCACAGCAGAGCTTGACAGTGCTTTGGCTGATGACAGAACCAGCTGTGACACCGTAGGGACTGATGTCATGGCCAAGGCTGATATGGTGCCTATTGAAGGCACCTCATACTCTGATGTGGCACCGATGGATGGCACAGGAAAGCCTGACACCACTTTAGCCTGTGACACAACCAGCTCTGACACTTCAGAAACTGATGTCATGGAAGTGGCTGACGTGGTGCTTATTGATGGCACCTTTCACTCTGATGTGGGACCGACAAACATCACAGAAGAGCCTGACACTGCATTGGCTGGTGACAAAACAGGCTCTGACACGGACATCGTGGCACAGGCTGACATCGCACCGATGCCGAGTGATGGCCCATCAAGCTCTGCTGAGGCACCAGTGGATGACAGAACAAAGCCTGAGACTGCCTTGACTGATTTGACAATCACCACTGAAACAACAACAAGTGATGTCAAGGCAGAGGGTGCCACCACGACTGAGGACATCGGAAATGCTGACAACAAGCCTGCAGAGAATGTCACTGAGGCTCCCAACCTGCCCTTTTTGGAGAGAGAAGGTGTCTCCGATTTGCAGCACGTAAGCAGCCTGTGTCCAGGATTTCAGTCCCCCAGAGTTCTTCTGGCCTCTCAAGCAGGATCCATTGGCCCCCTAAGGTTTTGAGGCCAGCAGAGTGTGGTGGGAAGGGAAGCCCTTCACTTGAGGGAAGCTGGGCAACCTGCTCACTGTGGCAGCTCTCCAACTCTCCCCCACTGCCTCTCCAGGTGCCGGCCATCATTTGGAACATCCACCACGATCTGACGTTCCACGTGTCTCTGCACAGTAACATGCACAGGCTCGCTGAGGCAAACCCACGTGACTTGGTGATGACTCTGCTGCGCTGTGCCCCAGAGTGTGACAGGTACAGAGCCCGGCTGCCTGGGTGGCTCCACCATCACCAGCCCTTAGAACCCATCACCGTGTAGAGCCCGTTCCATGTGGTCTGCCAGAGAGATGGAAAGATTCAGAACCCTCTGACCCCTCCATTTCCCAGCCCTGGCCTGTCAGTGCCCGATCCTGCTGCCACGTGCCCTCCCTATCCCTCAAGGACCGGTTGCTCTGTCACCTGGGCCCCCACAGCTGCCCAGGCCACGGTGCCTTGGCTGAGACATCCCTGACCCAGAGTTGTGTCTCCACAGAGCTGCTAAAATGATGTGGAAGAGCATTGCCTCCTCAGGAACAGCAGTGGAGAAGGTGCTGCTGCCACTGCTGCGAGTGATGGAGGATTGGCCAGTGCACAGCGTGTCCACCTCCGACAGCGATGACAGAGACGTGTTTGCCCTGGCTGTGAGTTTTTATAAGTGGCCTCTGCTCCTCCCACGTTGCCTCTCCAGAGACTCTCCCTCCTCCCCCACCGCAGCCTCAGGCGCTGGGCTGGAAATGTGGCTGAGGGGCAGGTTCAGGGACACCAGAGAGGCTGTTCCCCCTGGGTCTGCCCTGGCTTCTCCCTCCCATGCTCGGGCCCTGCCACGTGGACCTGTTGCACTGAGCGCTGTCTCTGCATGGTTGTATTGCAGGCAAGCCTGGCACTGTGGCTGATCCTGCAGGAGCCCAAGTGCCAGGATGCAGTGAAGAATTATGTCCCCCGCCTGGTCATGGCTCTGCTCTTCCAAATGTCCATGAGCACGGAGCAGGTGCCAGAGGAGGTGAACACCTTCTGGACGAGATGCCAGCAGAGTCACCACCTTCCCAGTCACCCCAACAGGTGCTCCATCCCACTCCTCTCTCCCTCCCATGCCCTCGGGGCTGGGGCCAGGGCTCCCGGCATGACTTTGGCTTTGCTCTGCACACAGGTTTTTGCTACAGACCATCAAGGACCTGTTCTGCCATCTGCAGTGGGAGGATATTTTGATGGAAAGGAAGCGCAGGCTTGCCTGGGACCCACTGGTGAATTCTGACCCCCACCACTCTGCAGTGGGTCTGCATGTCAGGTGAGCCACCCTTGTCCCCGCTGCCCCCATCATCTCTGCCCTGGGCACGGGGCACCCCACACAGCCCCTGTGGGTGATGGCCAGAGGGCCTTGGCCCCAAGGGATGGCTGAGCAGATTGCAAAAGGCTGGGAGAGGCAGGTGCACAGAAGGAGCCACCTGCCAAAGTGACCACGTCCCATTCTGGGCTGCTGGGGAAAGACCAGGCCTGTGTGAGTGAGTGCTGGGAGAGCTTTGCCCACCCTGCTCAGGGTCCACGGTTTTGCCCCTGACAGGGAGATGCGCCGCCAGTTGACCCCCTCCCATTCTCCCCTGGTAATCAACCTGCTTGGGATGCTCAGCAGTGTGGACCCCCGTTGGGAGCTGCCTGCCCTGGAGTTCCTTGTGAAGGTGAGCCTGATGGCCAGCGCTGCCTGGCCCGCCTGCCTGCCCCTCTCTGCCCTCTGGCAGCCGCTGCCGGGACGGTGCCTGCGCCCTGTGCTGCTGCCTGGGCACAGCCCTGGGCGGCTCTGGGCTCCTGCCACCCGGGCACCCAACACTGCTCTCTGCCTTCCAGGTCCTCGACTATCTGGATGGGAGAGAATGTCACGGCAGTGTCCAGCAGATCCTGTCCATGCACCTGCAGAGCCAGTGCCCAGAGAGACGTCGCCTGGCTCTCAGAGGCCGCATGGTGCTCTGGATGGATCTGTCAATGGTGAGAAGGGCACACCCGGCTGAAGCCACACGGGCAGCCTGGGGTGGGGGAACACAGCCCCTTGGCCTTGGCTGGGCTTTGGGAGCTGTGGCTGCTGCTCCCAGCTCTCCTGCCTCCCTGTTCAGCTCCAGGGGCCCTGTGGGATAGGCCTTTGGCCTCTGGGCCGTGGGACAGCAGGGTAGGGTTGCACCACCAGGGAGCTGTTGGCAGGGCAGCTGTTCAGGGCGTGACAGCACAGCACCATGTTCCACACAGGCCGAAAGCATCTGCAGCCTGTCTCACCACCTCCTGGAGCTGCTGCCTGATGCAGATGCAGATGTGATGGTTGTGATCCTCTCCGTGCTGGTGAACGAGCTCCGGGGTGAAGACATTCAGGCGATCCTCTCCACTGCCCCGAAGCTGGCTGAGGCTCTCCGGCCTCTCTTTGAGAATGTAAGGCTCTGTGCCCCCCAGCCACGGGCACTGGGTGGTGCCTGAAGACTTTCTTCCCTGTGGATTTTCAGGCCTGTGCCTGGTGTGCCTGGTGTGCCTGGAGCAGGCAATGCTGAGGTCTTTTTCTCCTCTTTTGCACCCACGGGCAGCTGTCGTCCTTTCGCAAATTCCGCACGGTGATGGAGTCACTGGTGGAAGGGGGAACACGGCCCTTGCTGATGGACGTGCACCAGACCTTAGTGCTGTGGTTCTTCCTGGAGTATGATGAGCAGCAGTGCGTGGCAGAGGTGAGCACTTGTGGTTCACATCTTCTTCCCTGGCTGCAATTTTCATCTGTGCAGTAACTTTTTCCTCCTTCTTCAATATGGTATCTCATATGTGGGCAGCCTGCTCACTCTGGCAGCTCTCCAACTCTCTCCCACTGCCTCTCCAGGTGCCCACCATCGTGAGGGCCATCCACCAGTTCCTCACCGCCCACGGGCCTCCAAATGTCAGGACACACACGAACATCCACAGGCTCGCTGAGGCACACCCCTGTAATGTGGTGCTGACTCTGCTGCGCTGTGCCCCAGAGTGTGACAGGTACAGGGCCCAGCTGCCTGGGTGGATCCACCATCACCAGCCCTTAGAACCCATCACCGTGTGGAGCCTGTCCCATGTGGTGTGCTGGAGAGATGGAGAGTTCCAGAGCCCTCTGGCCCATCCATTTCCCAGCCCTAGACTGTCAGCCCCCGATCCTGCTGCCACGTGCCCTCCTTGTCCCTCAAGGCACCGTGGCTCTGTCACCTGGGTCCCCACAGCTGCCCAGACCACAGCTCTGTGCCTGAGATCTCCCTGATCCAGAGTTGTATCTCCACAGAGCTGCTGCCATGATGTGGAAGAGCATTGCCTCCTCGAGAACAGCAGTGGAGAAGGTGCTGCCGCCACTGCTGCGAGTGATGGAGGATTGGCCAGCACACAGCATGTCCACTTCTGATGGCGACGACAGAGAAGTGTTTGCTCTGGCTGTGAGTTTCTTAAAGTGGCCTTTGCTCCTCCCCAGGTCACCTCCCCACCACTGCATCCCCCTGCCTCTGGCGCTGGGCTGGAAATGTGGCTGAGGGGCAGTTTCAGGGGCACCAGGCCGGCTGCTCCCCCTGGGTCTGCCCTGGCTTCTCCCTCCAACACTCGGGCCCAGCCACAGGGACATGTCACACTGAGCGCTGTCTCTGCATGGTTGTATTGCAGGCAAGCCTGGCACTGTGGCTGATCCTGCAGGAGCCCAAGTGCCAGGATGCAGTGATGGATTATGTCCCCCACCTACTCTGTGCTCTGCTGTTCCAAGTGTCCATTAGCACAGAGCAGGTGCCAGAAGAGGTCAACACCTTCTGGAGGGGATGCCAGGAGCAACATCGCCTTCCCAGCCACCCCAACAGGTGCTCCATCCCAGTCCTCTCTCCCTCCCATGCCCTCGGGGCTGGGGCCAGGGCTCCCGGCATGACCTGGGCTTTGCTCTACACACAGGTTTCTGGTACAGACCCTCAAGGTCCTGCTCTGCCGCCTGCAGTTGGACAATGAGGTGATGTCAGTGGAGTGCAAGCGTGGCTGGGACACGCTCCTCTGTGCTGGCACCCAGCACTATGCAGTGGGGCTGCTGGCCAGGTGAGACACCCTTGTCCCTGCTGCCTCCATCATCTCTGCCCTGGGCACGGCACACCCCACACAGCCTGCTGGGAGAGCTTTGCCCACCCTGTTCAGGGTGCTCAGGGTCCATGGTTCCTTCTTTCCCCGTGACAGGGAGATGCACCACGTCTTGCTCCCTCTTTATTGCCCCATGGCAATGCACCTGCTGGGGATGCTCAGCAGTGTGGACCCTCGTTGGGAGCTGCCTGCCCTGGCCCTCCTTGTTGAGGTGAGCCTGATGGCCAGCGCTGCCTGGCCTGCCTGCCTGCCCCTCTCTGCCCTCTGGCAGCCGCTGCCGGGACGGTGCCTGCGCCCTGTGCTGCTGCCTGGGCACAGCCCTGGGCGGCTCCGGGCTCCTGCCAGCCGGGCACCCATCACTGCTCTCTGCCTTCCAGGTCCTCGACTATCTGGATGGGAGTAGCCGTGACAGGGTCCTGCGGATCCTGTCAAGGAACCTGCAGAGCCAGTGCCCAGAGAGGCAGCGCCTGGCTCTGAGAGGCCTCCTGCTGCTTGCCATGGATCCCTCAATGGTGAGAAGGGCACACCCGGCTTAAGCCACACTGGCATTGGGAACACAGTCCCTTGGCCTTGGCTGGGCTTTGGGAGCTGTGGCTGCTGCTCCCAGCTCTCCGGCCTCCCTCTTCAGCTACCTGCACCCTGTAGGACAGGCCTTTGGCCTCTGGGGCAGCAGGGTGGGGTTGCACCACCAGAGAGCTGTTGGTGGGGCAGCTGTTCACAGACTGACAGCACAGCACCATGTTCCACACAGGCCAAAAGCATTGCCAGCCGTTCTGAAAGCCTCCTGGAGCTGCTGCACCATGCAGATGGAGAGCTGGTCGGGATGACGCTCTCCGTGATCCTGACTGTGCTCCAGGGCAAAGACATTCGGGCAATCATCTCCACTGCCCCCAGGCTGGCTCAGGCACTTCGGCCACTGTTTGACAATGTAAGGCTCTGTGACCCCCAGCCACAGGCACTGGGTGCTGCCAGGAAACTGTGGCCTTTGCATTTTCAGGCCTGTGCCTGGTGAGCCTGGAGCAGGCAGTGCTGAGGTCTTTTTCTCCTCTTGTGCATCAGGACAACACCCATGTGCAGCTGCTGTCCATTCGCCTCTTCCAAGAGGTGATGGA
>NW_020961470.1:4069-6281 GCF_003031625.1 Empidonax traillii | reverse complement strand
AAACTGCAGCCTCATTGTAGAGCACCAGAGCCAGCTGGGCAGGGACCTGGCAGCCCGCAGGAGTCGGGACGGGATGGGACAGATTCTGAAAGCACAGCAGGGAGTGTGGAACACCCAGAAGAGGGAGGGAGCAGCACACATCGGGGTCTGACCATGGGACAAAAAGCCAAGAGTCAGCCTGGGGGTAGAACAAAAGCTAAAACTGAGACTGGCCACACAGTTGCTCCTCTGAGGCAGGTAATGACACCTGCAGGTCATCAGGCAAAAGGGAAAGTACCTTTTTCAGCCAGTGATTTGAACAGCTGGAGAGGGGAAGAAAAACTATTTGTGGAAAATCCTGAGAAGGTGGCTAAGAGATTTGAATTAATTGTGAAAAATCAGGACATTGATTGGTCAGACATAGATTTGATACTCTCAGAATGGACAGAAACAGAAAAGGAGCTTGTAATAATGTTGCCCAAAAAAAGCAGATAAAACTGTTTAGACAGAGTTTTATGTCTAAAGCAGCAAGGTATTTATGTAACGGCCGGGCAACCTGCCAGCTAGTGCTGGGAAAACAGGCTCCGAGTTGGTTAGGTTAGAGTGAGTATTTTATACAGGTTTGGCAATGATCACATACATATTCATATTATTGCATCATTAGATTACAATATTCATAGCAGGTGGAGTCAGGGGCGGAGATTGAGGCGTGGTCTCTATTTTGAGGAATATTATGGTGGTAGATCCTGCCTTACTTCCTCATGGGGTCTCAAATTCTCTCCTCTTCATTGGGTGACCTTCGTGACCTTTCATTCTTTCTATTGTTCTTGTGTTCTGATCACTCAGCCTTAAAGAAACCCTTGGCTTTGGGCCTATTTTACCTATTGAGATGTCACCTTGGCTCCTCTGGATGAGATTTATGGGCGTTGGGTTCTTTGTTCAGTGTTTGTTGTGGTTCCTTTAAGGTCTGATGCCCAGCACGGGACAAAGTCTTCCTGTACAAAATGTAGCTTGCAGTAAACGAAATATAGCTTTTGGTAAACTATAAGTCGTACAGGGGGGTAGGGGGGCTCTTATGGGTTTACAGTAAAAGTATTTCGATTAACCCTTCCTGTTTCAATAAAAGCAGCAAGAAATCATGTGGAAGGACAGATTACAACAAATGTTTTAAGAGGAGACATAAATGAAATTTTTCCAGTAGGAAAACCTAACTGGGACCTGAAAACCCCTGAGCATTCTAAGTTATTGGATCAGTATAGAAGACTGGTGCAGGTGGGATTGTGAAGCCCTACACCCAAAGCAGTGAATTGGGCTGCCTTGTACCATGTAAGGCAAGGACGGGACGAGACCCCCACGGCATTCTTAGACAGACTTAGAGCTGCCATCAGAAAATACACTGCCCTGGATCCATCAGTGTTGCAATATTACTAATATGATAAATAAAGGGTCCAGTGGACCAGAGAGACACCAGTGTGGTGTGTAGCAAAAGATGGTTTATTTCAAGAGACAAAAGCTAAAATAGTGGTTTCAAACTGTAACACTTCCTAACATGTGACTTTCTTGACCAATGCTAAACAAGCACTTCATTGCACATGTGGGATAGAGCACTTTATGGACTACAACTCCCAGGATGCCTTTCTGGTCACTTTCCTGTGACCCAAAATGCCACATCTCCCCTGTCTTTGTTACAAGAAGATACAAAACAGTCCAGTTTTGAAATCCTTTAGTTAACTACTTTTTTACAAAACATTTTTCATTGACAGAGTAACCTCTTGAGTTGTGTTACCTTTATGGATCTGCACATTGCAGCAAGTATTTAATAAACCTTATTTACCTAAGGGTTTCATGCAACTGGGTAGAATAAAAACTTTTTTATCTGAGGGTCTATATATAACATGGGAAAACTTCCTTTTACTTCAGAAAAAGAGGGTTAGGGGAAGATGTCTTGTTCTCACCTGTCCCTTATTAGGGTGATGTGGCAGAGGTAGTGTTTGTGGTGTGAGTGTGCTTGTTCCAGGCATATGGCATAAGGTGCATTTTGGTACACATACATTCCTACATTCACACCATCTCTCTCTCACTCATTCTTAGGTGGCTGCCTCAATCTCTCCTCATTCATGCAAACCTGTAATCTGTATTTTGTCTTTATTTTTCAGCCACACATTTAAGATTTTAGGTAGTAATTGGTCATGAGCTTGTCAGTTTGTCATTTCTGGTAGTCATGTTCAACAAC
>NW_020961470.1:0-1027 GCF_003031625.1 Empidonax traillii | reverse complement strand
GGGCCATTGTGACCCTGGGCAACCTCACAGCACCAAGGGCCATTGTGACACTGCAGGGCCTCCTGGATTCAAAGGAGTGCTGGGACACTCTGGACCTGATGGAATCACTGTGCAATTGGGACACCACAGAACCTCATGGAATCCTCAGGACCACTGGGACATATGGGAATCTTCTGGAATCAAGGGACCGTGGTGACAGTGCATGGCCTATGGAGCATAAGGGACCACTGTGACACCGTGGAACCTCATGGAATAAAGGAACCTGTGAGACACTGGATTATTGGGATAAATCTTGACTCAGAACAACTCAGTGTGTGTGTGGGTGGGGAAGGGACAGGTCAAATTTGCCAAAGGTGAGGTGGTGCCCTGTTCCATTCCCAGCCCTTGGAGCCTCCTTGGGCAGCCCTGGAGCTGCTGTCAGTCCAAAGCAGCCCGGGAGCACTGCCCCATCCCACAGCCTGGAGCCCCTAACCCAGCCCCACACTGGCTCCAGCACACCAGCAGCTCTGCCCCTCACCCTCCTGGAGCCCCAGTGTGGCCAGTGGGCCACAAGTCCCCCCTGGGGGGTGGGCACAGGGGGCAGAGCAAATCAAACCAGCCCCATGTGGCCATGGCGTGGTCGGACCCTCCATGTGGGCACGGGGAAGCTGCACTGGCACCAGACTGCGAGTGGGAGCTGCACTTCTCTCTCTTTCCTTACTTCTTCTTATTCTCTCAATCTCCCATAATATTTTAGAAAACTTAAAACTGGATGGGTTGGGTTTTTGCTGACTTGTCTGGGTTGGCCTGTGCTCAGTCAATGCTTTGGGGAGTGCTCTATTCTGGTGGAATGTTGCCCTTTCACCTTTTGCCAAGCTCCCTTCTTTTCTAAAGTTTACCAGTAAAAGTGTGTTTTTTGACCTCCTGAGAGGTCAAAAGTGTGTTGCATCTTTTCCACTGTGCTCCCTCAAGGTACTTAAAGAACTGAAGTCCTTTTTCCAGTATTGGTAGGATGGATATTTTTAATGGCTTGTATATGTTTTAAAGG
>NW_020961469.1:8860-11110 GCF_003031625.1 Empidonax traillii | reverse complement strand
GAGCTGGGGTGAGACCACGCGTGGTCACCGAGGTGCCTGCGCTCCCTGCTCGCACGTCCTGCCCAGCACCGCGGGCTGGGGGGACACGGGGTTTACACCCAGAGGCACCACTGCCCTGCTCAGCTGCTCTGCTCGGGGTGTTCCCAGAGCTGCTGGGCCTGGGCTCAGCCTGTGTGCCCTGCAGAGCGGGACAGAGCCCGGGAGGGGGCACAGCAGGGCCCAGCTGCACTGGCCACAGGCTGGGCTGGGTTGGAAGGGCCCTCAAAGCCCATCCAGTGCCACCCCTGCCATGGGCAGGGACACCTTCCACCAGCCCAGTTCGCTCCAAACCCCATCCCACCTGGCCTGGGACACTTCCAGGGATCCAGGGGCAGCCACAGCTTCTCTGCCCAACCTGTGCCAGGGCCTGCCCACCCTTCCCAAAATCCCATCTAACCCTGCCCTCTGGCAGTGGGAAGCCATTCCCCTTCGTGTCCTGTCCTTCCATGCCCTTGTCCCAAGTCCCTTTCCAGCTCTCCTTTAAGCCCTGCAAGGGGCTCTCAGGTCTCCCTGGATCCTTCTCTTCTCCAGGTGAGCCCCCCCAGCTGTCCCAGCCTGGCTCCAGAGCAGAGGGATCCAGCCCTCAGTATCTCCATGTCCTCCTCTGCTGGGTATGAGCCAGCCGGCCCCGTGGCCACCACACACAGCTCGGTGTCTGTGCTGGTGCCACCAGCCCTGGGCGGGGAGGAAACGTGTCTGCAAACAAGAAGTGAAACTGCTCTGCTCTGCTGTGCTGCTGGGGCGGCAGGGCCGGGGGAAGGAGGGTTTTCAGGGTGATCAGCTGGCCCGGAACAGCAGAGCTGCCAGGCAGGGCGGGCACTGCCACACCAGAGCCAACCCCAGGGACAGGGGGCTGTGATCAGCCACAGCTGGAGGCTCCCAGGCTCCACTCTCCTTCCCCGCAGGAGCTCCCTCCTCTGCTTTGACCCTTCCCCTCGTCCTCTCTCCTGCTTTCTCCTCTCCCCTCCTGCAGAGCTTTATTTTCCTCTCCCTCCCCATTTGCCCCCTGGCAACTGGAACCGCCGGTACTTCCCCATCACCAGCCGGTTCCTTCCCCCCTTCCTGCCCCGGCAGAGCTGCAGTTGCAACACGAGCCCCGATGGACGACAAGCTTTTGCAAGACAAATTCCTGTCCCCCGCAGCCAATTCCTGTCACTCACACACTGAAACTCTGATAGTCCTGGGGAGCTGCACCCTCTCTGACACGGTTAAAAGCAGTGCCAGACTCAGGGCTCAGAGGGACACAGACCCCCGGCCCCCTCCTCCAGGCACATCCAGCCTTCCAGCTCTTCACATGGAGCTTGTCCTGGACACAGCCCCAGGTTTGGCCCTGGGGAACCTGAACCCCATGGGGACCCTTCGTGGCTTCCTCTGCTGAAGGACGGCACACCACAGGACTGGAGCTGTCCCCTCCCTGTCCCCTCTTGTCCCACCAGGGCTGGGGGCAGCAAAGGTGAACACAAAGTCCCCACAAGGGACACAAACAGAGGCAGAATGTGTCCCCAGGGTGCTGTGACCCACAAGGAGGGATCACTTGTGCCCTGGCCTGAAGCAGCCCCATGAACCTCAGCCCGGGGAGCTAAGCTGGCACTGCCCAACCTGTCCTGCTCCCCCGAGCCCGGCAGTGACACAGCCCTCAGAGCAGGGAGGAGGATGTGGCAGTGGCACCTCCCGTGGCCCTGCTGCCCCTCCCTGCAGAGTCAAGGCAGCCACGGGTGTCACAGGAGCCAGGCCAAGCCCACTGGGGGCCACCAGCCGTGGGCAGAGTGCTTGGAGCCTGAGGAACCCAGACAGTGAGCAGGGCAAGCTCAGGAGACCCCGCTTGGGATGGAGGATCCACGGCAGTGATTGCCAGCAGGAGCCCAGCTCTCAGTCCTGGGACAGGACAGATCTGCAGAGTGACAGCAAGTGCCCTTGTCCAGGGGTGATGAGCCCTGGACCTGCTTCACCCCGACACATCCAGTGTGGGAGCTGTGTCACCCCACAGCACTGTCCCCTTCCTGCTCCTCGGAGCTCACCCGTCACTCTCACGGCCCAGCCAACAGCTCCATCCTGTGGCCCCGTGTGCCCATCATCTCCAGCCAACAGCTCCATCCTGTGGCCCTGTGTGCCCATCATCTCCAGCCAACAGCTCCATCCCGTGGCCCTGTGTGCCCATCATTTCCACCCAACAGCTCCATCCCGTGGCCCCGTGTGCCCATCATCTCCACC
>NW_020961469.1:5143-6271 GCF_003031625.1 Empidonax traillii | reverse complement strand
CTGCTCACAGCCCAGCACAAACCTGCATGTCCTGCCCTGCTCACAGCCCAGACAAACCTGCATGTCCTGCCCTGCTCACAGCCCAGCACAAACCTGCATGTCCTGCCCTGCTCACAGCCCAGCACAAACCTGAAGTCCTGCCCACAGCTGTGCCAGTGCCCGCAGTTCAGGACACGTCACACACCAGCACAGCATGGAAGCTGCATCCAGGCCTTGGATTCAGGAGCCCCTGGTGGATCCTCCACCAAACCCACTGCCGACCCTGCACTCCCCAGTGCCCTCCCCAAGGACAAGAGCCAGAGCCAGCCTGCTCCACACAGCCATTCCAGGAGGAAAGGGAAAACAGCTCCCGCTGCCTGCTGCTCCCAGCTTGCAGGACCAGAGATTCCCAGCGCAGGGGAGGCAATGTCAGCTTGGAAACAGGCACGGGGAAAGGATCAGCAATCCTGACCCAATGGGATGCTAATGGTGTTTTCCCATATCAGCTTTAAAGGAAAACTTAGATGGTGGGGAGAAATTCCTGGCTGTGAGGGTGGGCAGGCCCTGGCACAGGTTGCCCAGCGAAGCTGTGGCTGCCCCATCCCTGGAAGTGTCCCAGTCCAGGCTGGATGGGCCTTGGAGCAACCTGGACTAGTGGAAGTTGTCCTTGCCCATGGTAGGGGGTGGCACTGGATGAACTTTGAGGTCCCTCCCAATCTAAACCATTCTGGGATTCTGTGATTCTATGGTAAAACCACAAAGTAGGAAATGAGAAGATTCCTCCCCACCTTGCTTTGGTAAACCATGGATTTTGGTGACTGTTTCCCAGTTCCACCTGCTGCTGTTGGCTCCTTCAGCACCAGCTTAAGGTTGTTTCACAAGCAAGGGCAGCCAAAGCCCCTCCCAGCCAGCCCAGAGCCCCCTCCCAGCTCCCAGCACAGCACCAGAGCCCCCTCCCAGCTCCCAGCCAGCCCAGAGCCCCCTCCCAGCTCCCAGCAGAGAGAAAAGAAAGGAAAGTGTCTGTACCTCGGGACTTACTGTGTGTTTCTTAGTCATTCTCCAGAGGATGCAGGTGAGCAGCATGTGGCCCAGGGCCGACGAGATGAACACAATGAAGGCATTTTCATGGATTGCTGGATCGACAAGACA
>NW_020961469.1:0-2777 GCF_003031625.1 Empidonax traillii | reverse complement strand
AGTCAATCCCTGCTGCCTCCCCCAGACCCTGGGATGAAACAGCAGCTGGACATTGTCCCCTTGGATGAGACCATGTGTGAGAAGAGCATTTCCCACCCATCATGACCAGGTGTGGCACATTGATTTAGCCTGAAAAACTCTGATTCCGTTTTCAGGAAATTTTAGAGGGCTGGAGCCTCCCTGCTCTGGAGCCAGGCTGGGAGAGCTGGGGGGGATCACCTGGAGAAGAGAAGGATCCAGGGAGACCTGAGAGCCCCTGGCAGGGCCTAAAGGGGCTCCAGGAGAGCTGGAGAGGGACTGGGGACAAGGCATGGAGGGACAGGACAAGGGGAAATGGCTTCAAACTGCCAGAGGGCAGGGAGAGATGGGAGATTGGGAAGGAATTGCTGGCTGGGAGGGTGGGCAGGCCCTGGCACAGGTTGCCCAGAGAAGCTGTGGCTGCCCCTGGATCCCTGGAAGTGTCCCAGGCCAGGCTGGACAGGGCTTGGAGCACCCTGGGCTGGTGGGTGTTCCTTTCCGTGGAATGAGATGGGCTTTAAGGTCCTCCCAAGCCAGACCTGTCTGGGATTCTGTGATTCCATGAAATTTTGCCCAGAAGTTCTGTGGGAGGCTCTTGCCAGGCTGCCAGAGCAGAGCCAGCTGTGATCCCAATCCCATCCCAGTGTGGATGGAGGGGAAGCAGGGTGAGCTCTAACCCAGCTCTGCTCACCTGCCCTCAGCCCCTGCAGCAGGGCCTTGGCACACGAGTGGCACTGAAGTGCCCGGGTCTGATCAGGCTTGATCCCAAACCAGAGCTGAGTTTCAGGTGTCAGCAGCCAAGAGCTTTGGGCAGCGCAGGGCCACCGGCACGTTCCGAACATCCCCTTCCCCTGCAAACACTAACAGCATTTCTGGAGGGTTTGGGCTGGTTCCTGCCCCCCCCCAGGCCGCTGTCCCGAGGCAGAGCCCAGCAGAGCAGCCCCCCGGGGAGGGTGTTCCACGTACCATAGTTCTCGGAGGAGGACACGTAGGTGAGGACGAGCAGGGCGACGTTCTCCAGCAGGTTGAGCAGCAGGGTGCAGTGGCACAGGCGCAGGTAGCGGGGGTGGGAGCAGTGGCAGCTCTGGTAGTGGTTCCAGTAGGCCACGGCCACGAGGAAGCGGGGGGCCGAGTGCAGCCCGATGCACAGGCGCCACACGTAGCGCTGCGGGGTCTCGCCCCCGATGGCCGCGCTGATGGACGGCAGGTAGTTGGGCACCTGCGCGGAGACAGCGGCTCGTGGGGCGCACGGGGAGGGGGCACGAGCTCTTAGAGGAGCTGAAGCCGCCTCTTTTAAAACCTAAGTAAGTTTATTCCTATTTCCAGAGCCAGGGAACGTCACCCCCCCCAGGGCCGGGCAGCCCCAGCCCTGCTGCGACAGTCCCGAGTGCTGGGGGGGTCTCAGCTTTACACTTTTGATCTTTCAGAGAAGTCCAGAAAGTTTGGGTTGGAAGGGACCTCAAAGCCCACCCAGTGCCACCCCCTGCCATGGGCAGGGACACCTTCCACCAGCCCAGGGTGCTCCAAGCCCCGTCCAACCTGGCCTGGGACACTCCCAGGGATCCAGGGGCAGCCACAGCTTCTCTGCCCAACCTGTGCCAGGGCCTGCCCACCCTCACAGGGAAGAATTCCTTCCCAATATGTCATCTAACCCTGCCCTCTCTCCATGGGAAGCCACTCCCCCTTGTCCTATTGCAACAGGCCCTGCTGAAGTTCTCCTGCTGGAGTGAGGTGACTCCTGCCCTCTGTTCCCAGCTCAGATCCAGCTGCTCGTCCAGCAGCTTGACAGCTCTGGGGAGGAACCCATTGGGGTTCCTCATCCCATTGGGGACTCCAGACCCCCCCTCCTGAGGGACGTGCCTGTGACTCCTCTGAACCCCAGCACATCTGGGGGGCAGCAGTTCTGGGCCTGTCCTTCCACAGGACAGTGTTTTCCCTGCAGCTTCCCCATCGTTTTCCCTCAGCACAATCACCCCAACATGCCCGGTACAGACACCAGCCAGACCAGCCTGTGCTTCCCTTGGTCCCATTACCAAGGCAAACCCAGTCCCGAGGGATCACAGGGACAGTGGAACTAAGTGGCTTGTTCTGGGTTCTGCAGCACTGCTGGGGGGAAAGCCCAAGGGCAGGAAAGGAGCCCGGGAGGGGAGGCAGAGAGGGGGGAGCCCCCCAGGAGGAGGGAAGGAGAGGGAGGAGCCCTGGAGCACACAGGAGCTCTGCCTCCCCTCTGGGTGCCCCAGCCCCAGAGGAATTCCTGTTTTCCCACTGGGAATCTCTCACCCCGCAGTGGGTTGCAGTCGTCTCATGGAAGTGGAAGAGGAGGGACCAGATCACGCAGAATAGGAACCCAAAGAGGGGGCAGAACACGGTGCCCAGGGCCAGCGTGGTGAAACGCAGCCGGAACAGGATCCCATCCCGGTCCAGCGGCAGCGGCACCTGCAGCATCTTGGGGAACCTGAGAACAAACAAACAAACAAACATCTGGCAAGGGTTCCCCCTCCTCCTGCTCTGCTCCGGGTGACAGTGTGGGTGGGCATTGGCCTCCATGGCCTGGGAGGGCCTTTACAACCTCAGTGACTCCGGGATTCTGTCCAGTCCCACAGAGCCCAGGGCAGGGATGGACACACTGCTGAGCTCTTCACCCCCTGAGTGACCCACACAAACAGGGCAGGGATGGACACACAGATCACCCCTCACCTCCTGAGTGACCCACACAAACAGGGCAGGGATGGACACACCGCTGAGCTCTTCACCCCCTG
>NW_020961468.1:2197-6286 GCF_003031625.1 Empidonax traillii | reverse complement strand
GTTGACTGTGAGTCAAATTTGTAATTCATAGGTGGATTCAGCCACATCTCTGAAAGCTTCTATTATAATTAAGATTGCAAATCAAAACCAATCATTTTGAGATGCATTCTTACGTTCCCTTAAGATAATTCAAGATGAAAATTTCAGTGATACATATGTCATCTTTTCAACACAAAGCCTCATTACTCAGCATCTCATCCAGAAAAGGAAGGGGGGGGGGGGGGAAATATAATGGCCTGAAGAGAACATGAAAGGCTGAGCACATAAAAGAAGGCAGAGTCTGTGTAGCATGTTAACATCTCTCCTTCCTCCAAACTTTCAGTGCACTCACATAACCCATAGCAGGGGAAGAGGAGAATGCAGTTACCACCCTATGTGCAGCCTGTTCCTTAAAATCTATCAGCAACACTGCAAGTGGAAGAGAACTCATGGCAATTCAGCTTAGTGTTCCACAGGGACCATTTTTTTCATCTGTTTATCCCTGTACTTTTTTTGTTGGCTGAACACTGTAGCAGAATAAGACTAAGATTTGGTGATAATAGATGTTTTGAGGCAGTTCTGCTTCTGGTAGGAGATGTTTACAACATTTTTCACTTAATTGCATCTTAAGGCAGAACTGACTTTGTATAACCCTCTGAAAGCTAATAATGCAACCAAAATTAAAAATTAAAAAAAAAAAATCAAGGAAAACATATTTGTAAAATTTTTGCTTTAAATATAGAAAAAAACAAGAAGAGAAATGCCATCACTACATTTCCACAGTTGGTATTTTTGGAGCTGATGTGTTTTTCTCAAATTTCCATCCTTAGGAAAACATCACAGACCTGCAAGTTCCATATTAATAAATTCCACTTCCATATATGAAGATACTACAAAGTGATTTATAGCCACCCTCAGTCCATTATCATCTTACAGTTTTATGCTTAACATCATCTCTGGTGAGGGCCTGAAAGATTCTGCAAGCCAGAAGCAGGACAGAGAAAAAGAAAAAGACCTAGAGGATGTTCAGAGCTGACACGGTGAAGAACGTGCCACCAGGCAGGGCAAGTTGGTCTGCAGAATTGGGCCATGTTTATTGCAAGCCTGCCAAAGTAAAACTAGATATGGGCTTCTAGGAAACATTAAACTATAATATCAGCCCTATTCCAGGATGGTTCCCAATCCACGTTTTCCCCTGGCTGATGGCTCCTTTGATGTGTAAATCAGGACAGAAACTGAGACTATAGTGCAGGTCATATTGCAGCCTCCTCATTCCGTGCATTGGGCACCTGGAGAGTGGATCAGGACCATTTCTTTTCCAGTCATCCGTGTCCTTTCTTAGAATTCACAAAGTCACATTACAGATATTATAGACTCATAGAACCATAGAATGGTTTGATGTTGGAAGGGACCTTAAAGTCCATCCAGTTCCAACCCCTTGCCATGCACAGGGACACCTGCCACTATACCAAGTTGCTCCAAGCCTGTCCTGCCTGGTCTTTAACACTTTCAGGAATGAGGCATCCACAACTTCTCAGAGCAGCCTGTGCCAGTGCCTCACCAGCCTCACAGTAAAGAATTCCCCTTTGTCACTAAATGTCCTTGTAATTTTGTCATGTAGATGTTCGCTACAAGCAAGGCTTGATTCAGAATCTTTATTTTTTTTTCCCAGCTCAGGTAATAAATGGAAATGCTAATTAGCTTACTTCATCCTACACTCTTTGATGGCATTAATGTCCCAGAAAAGTCATGGTTCCCATGTAACAATAGGTTGGCTAAGTTGCTATGTGTGTGCTGCATGTGCACACCAGCAGTAGGAGCTTGCCCACCCCTTGCACAAGTGTTCCATTCAGTGTTGCCCTGCATGACCCTCAGTGGATGAGACATATCCTGAAAAGACATGAAATATGTAATTCTGAGATTCGTTGAAAAGGATGCTCAAAACTTTACACAGGGACAAATATTGTAACAATTGAAGGTTGGCTGATCAGGTAAGAGCAAAGCTGCAAGATTTTTATAACAGCTTCACTCATGCACTTGTATCTTTGAGCATAAACTTAGAGCATTTAAAACCAAATAGAAAAGAGCAGGAAACCATATTTTCCTTACCATCACAGACAGTTAAATTCTGTTCAGTTAACAATAAGCTCAGTGATCTATTAAAGATATCTTCCAGGAATATGGAAATATCTAGTCTTGTTTTCATCTCTTTCAGAAATCACAATTCCTCTATTTCTCTTTACAGTCCAGTCCAAAGCTTAATTGGTCACTGTTTGGTCCCAGTCACACATCTACACACAGGATATTTATATGTCCAGTATTTTCTCTTTGAGGAGTTATTTATGGTCAAAATCAGCTCAACACACCCTCCTGAGCTGCCTAAGACTCTTTCTGTAGTGCATTTTGTCTAACATTCAAATAATTTCTTTATCTCTTTATTCTGCACCCACTCCAGCCTTTCAACAAGGGATTTTGAACTGGGAACAATAAAATAGGAACAATGCTCCAGAATCAACCTCCCCTGTTCTACACTAAGGGAAAGTCATCTCTCTGGATATCTTTGTAAGTTTGGATTGTACTCATAAAGATTGCATTAACCCTGTGACCACCGCAGGAGTTCTGGACCTTTCACAGTTATGGCTTTCCAGGACAGAGTGCCTCAATCAATCAGGAGAGCCAAAGTTTCTCATTCTGAACAGTTTTGGCTGTTTAAAAATTCATTCCTATCTGAATTGTGTATTCATAGCAAGAAAAAAACCCAAGGCTCTGTATAATTATTTATGATGCTCAGGGTGTGTGGAAGTGGGAGTGAAGGGAAACAAATGCAAAAATTGCTACTAGTAGAAAAACTGAATTGCATTTTTTTTGCTACATTTTTTTACCATTTTATCCTTGAGTTTATTTGGCAGATGTACTCTGATTCTCCTATAACTCTCCAAGTTAGAATTTATTGTTTATCAGTTTTCTGTGGAGCGGAATTTCTCCTACTGCCACTCTCACTTCTTTCTGTTTTGGGTACACTGTTGCCAATTCCATTTTTGAGTAGAGATGTCATGTTAGCATGCTTATAATTTTCCTGGGCACCTTTCAACATATTAGTTTTGTAGGTATTCCTGATGACTTCTAGACTTTCCTGATCATTTTCTAAATTCATTAAACAACCTCCACTGGGAAACAAAACCTCAAAGAACTCATGGCTTTAAAATATGTTTTTAACTGCTGATTTTAATTTCTCTGGTTTTAATGGATTAGAAATTACTTGGTAATGATTGGTGTACTATCATCATAAAAAATGTAAAAAATATATTTATATTTAAAATTTCTACCCTTTTCTGCACCATCATGGTCTGCTTTGCCGTGCCTCATCTTCTAAGAGATTGGTTTTCTTTACTCTTAATGTTCTTTTTCATTATGTATAGCCCATGCTGAAATGACCCTTTCTCTTTATCTGACATGTCTGTAGCTTATATAAATATTTCTTGAGACATAAAGATTTGTTTATTATCATTTATATTGTCTCTTATTTGCTAAATATTTGCTTTTCTTAACATTATCCTAAATTTTGTCCTCATCCTGTTGATGAAGCTGGAGAACATTTTATCTAGATTCTCATTATTTATAATAGAGCTATAGAATCATAGACTGATTCAGGTTAGATGGGACTTCTGGAGCTCTTGAATTCAACCTCCTACTGGAACACAAACTAACCTTAAATTTCAGATTTCTTAGTGCCTTACCCAGTTCTGCCTAGCTGTAGTTTTGAAACTGTACAAACAGAGACATCCCACAACCTCTCAGGGGCTATATTCCTGCCTGCCCTCATTGCAAAATCATCTGGCTTTATACAGGGGGAATTTCCATTCTGACAGCTTGTAGATGGCTCTTTTAGGCTTTTTTTTTTTTTTTTTTTTTTTTTTTTTTTTTTTTTTTTTTTTTTTTTTTTTTTTTTTTTTTTTTTTTTTTTTTTTTTTTTTTTTTTTTTTTTTTTTTTTTTTTTTTTTTTTTTTTTTTTTTTGGGTGCACATTCAATAAAAGTCTGACTCCATCCCCTCCATATTCTCCCTTTAAGTCTCCTTAAAGTAAAGAGGACTCAGTTCATAATGTTATTTT
>NW_020961468.1:0-1980 GCF_003031625.1 Empidonax traillii | reverse complement strand
GCACATTCAATAAAAGTCTGACTCCATCCCCTCCATATTCTCCCTTTAAGTCTCCTTAAAGTAAAGAGGACTCAGTTCATAATGTTATTTTTTACAGTATTTTTCTTCACAATGAGTTTTGTTTTTTTTCGACTTCAAACAATATATAATAGAGGGTCCATGTTATTGTGAATATCTGCATTTTCTTCCATGAAATAAAGGCTATCACAGCAGCTCCCAAAGCAAACTCCAGGGTCTAGCCCCACGCTTCATATTTATCCATCATAATGAGATCCAAGTTAATTATCTAAAAATGCTGAAGGTAATATTTAAATGCAGGAGCATGAACTCTTAATGGTAATTTTTAACTCAGTGATATAAGACTATGTTATACATTACACAGACTTGTATCATTTACTTTAAGGACATGACTCTACAGCAGCCTAAATCCAAGCAAATTGAATGTCATCTGCCCACCCTTCTTCCTGCGTGGGCCCATGTAACCAGCTGGTGAGCTTGTTAAAGGATCAAACCCAGTAACAACCATATCCTGCAAAGGATGGATGTTTAAGTGGGAACTGTTGAGAAGAAACTCGTAACTGAGGCCATTAATGACTCTTTTCCCAACTGTGGGCCAAATTTGCAGCAACCTGTGTGTTCTTAAATAAGTACCAGTGTTTGGCTCCATCTCACAAATTGCAATATTTTACATAACTTTCAGTGTTGTAAAGTAATTTCAGATGTTACTAGTAGTGAGAGGAAACCTTAATGCTCAAAATCCTCTTAGAAAGATGTACCTTGTGTGAGTTGGTAGAAATGGATTAAACACGTTTTCCATGGTCATTAAATTTATTCACCTCATTTTTATGGGCTGGAAAGAAAGCATAAGATCAGTCATAATTATTATCTCAAGCCAGATCTTCATAAAATAGAAAAGGGAAAGGGTTAATGTGATGCCATTACATGGAATTTACAGGCTTATCATGATGAATGTTTCACTCATGTTGAAGGTGGGTTTGTTGTTATCCATGGAGAAAGGCTAACTTAATTCTCCAGTGATGAGGCTCTACTTCCATGATTAATGAACAAATTGCTGTTTTCATAAGGCCTCATAAGACAGCCAGTTGTTCCTCCCTGATTATTTAGGAGACCCTTCAGGCTTTCACTGGGGACTTCATTATTTTCTATATTTCTAGAGAATGAAATAAGCAGAGCCCTAAAGGACATTTATGTATACATAAAACAGAGTAAGTTATTCATCTAAGGAGAACCAGGATGAAACAGAAATGAGATCAGCAGCCTCAGAATCACCACGCTTCAGTTTTCAACAATGTGAAGGACCTAGGTGTAATCTTTAAATTTACTTATTTTCTTATCAGGATTTAAAAGTTCATGGTTATCAATGAATCAGTCAGGGTTAAATCAGAGTAAAGAACAATTTTTTTTTGATATGGGAAAAAAAACACTCAGCAGTGAACATGATTTTCAGATTATGAAATTGAACAGAACTAATTACAGCAATATTGATTTATTCCAGCTGAGCATCAAAACCCCAAAGACTTCATAAAACACTTGACTTTGTTCCATCCTATGCTTAACCAGGTGAATGACAATATTTCCCTTTATTATTGTTTGCTAATGTGCTGAGGTTCTCATGCCAATATTCCCTTCCCTGACTACAGGAAAAGAGAACTGTGTGAATTTACAAGTGATGCACAGATTTTTATTGTAGGAGTTTGTGTAGTCAGTTCTCAGCTGAACAGTTCTCAGCACATAAGTCAGTGACGACACATTGACTCACAATACACTTACAATAATCTGTCCCACAATTTTTCATCTTAACTTCAAGTGCATAAAGAGACTAACTTGATAAAGCAAAACAGAAATCCAACAGTTTGTACATATTGAGGTTTTTGGTGGTTTTTTTTTGTTGTTGTGTTTTTTTTTTTTTTTGCCTTTTTTTGTTTTGTTTTGTTTTTTGGTTTTTTTTTTTTTTTTTTT
>NW_020961467.1:5165-6288 GCF_003031625.1 Empidonax traillii | reverse complement strand
ATCCATGTACTGCTCCTAGCAAGTTTTATTAAACTCTTCATTTCTATTTCTGTCCTGCTTTCTGGCCTACCAAGTTTGTCTGCAGGTCAAAGAAGGACAGACTCAAGCTTGTATAGGAACTACTTTTCTTGAGTTCATTCACGTTACTGGGCTGTGAATATTCTTGACTTCTAATCCTTAAAACATCAACTTTGCAAGAGAGATTATTAATAGGAAAAATAGCTAAATTGAGTCATGGAAGAATAAATGAGTTTATTCTTTTGGTATTTCAGTACTCAAAGCCTTGAAGCCCTTTTCACAATAGGGACATTTGAATTAACAGTGTTCCCATATGTCCCTTTTCTTCCTACAGTAATCCAACCAGAGTAATTTGTCACTGCTCCAAGGAATTGCCAGCAGCTTTTGCTCTATTTTCCCATCATTTATGTCTTTGATAGAAGTACCATTGAAAACACTGACACTCCTATATTTGAAACTCCCAGCATGGCACAGGGATTTGATAGCTGAACTTGAAACTTGATCAGTGATAGTGACAGTATGGGATCAAGAACTAGGAGATGTAAGGACAAAAGTTCATCCAATACACACACCCAAAAATCCTTCCCAAAACAGACATTGATTTTTCAACTGAAGATATTTTCTTTGGTCTTGAAGGGGAAGTTTCTTCCACTAATCACCCAGGATGGAGCAGGGAACAGAAGGGACCACACTGTGCCGTGCAAGGCTCCCATGATGTAGAGTCCAGGCTACCTTGCAAAGATTTAAACAACCTTGGCATGAACAGCAAACTGTCAGTGCAATTTCCAGGCCCACATAAGAAAAGGATGCAAGTACAGGGCCTTAAGGGCAGCCGGGAAAATAAGACATGCAATTATTCCATCAAAGCCAAAGGCAGCCTAAAGCAATTCAGAGACTGAGGGGGTCCAACAGCCCTAGAAGCCCCCCCTCAGGTTTCCCTTCCTCTGGATTGAGTTCCATCAGATCAAGCACCTTGGAAGCACTGCCCCTGGGAGAGCTGGAAAGGTGTTGGGCTCTGTATTTTCACTAAAGGCATCTCTATACATGGGAGTAGATCCAGCTCTGACACAGAGCCAAGCTACAAGATACATTTGTTTTCTAGGTT
>NW_020961467.1:0-2080 GCF_003031625.1 Empidonax traillii | reverse complement strand
CAGGTGGGGCCCATCTCTCGAGTCACTGCCCATCCATCCCCTGCTTCCTGCTGCTCTGCACAGGTCTTGTGCCCCTGTGTGCTGTGGCTTGAAGTGCAGCCATTCTAACAGTCTGTCCCAGCTCTCTGCAGGAGTTGTTACACTTGGAGGGGCTAATCTGGCCAGTTCATCTACTTGGTTGTTCCAGTGGCCAGTTGGAGTTTCATTTTCCTGATGGGAGGCTGCCCATCCAACTAAAAAATTCCCTTTCTTTGCTAGAGCAAGAATTTCTTGCCATTTCTCCTTTTGCCAAACAGGGATTCAATTCACTTCCCAGTCCTTTTTGTCCCAGAAGGGGAACCACTCAGTACACCCTTGGAACACAGCAATAGAATCCGTGCAAACATAAACAGAGTCAGAGGTTTCAGTTTCATGGTAAAATACCGTCGAAACTGCTCCTGATTCTCCTGCCTGTGCACTGCCTTCTCCTTCCAGTACTATTTTGTCTCCTGGATGTCCCTGTAAAGCCACAGCACGATATTTCCAAACATTCCCTTCAGCACAGCTGAGGCATCAGTAAAGCACCCATTCTGCAATTGCTCTGAGTGTAGGGGTGCAACTTGAACCACAGAAGGGGGAGAATCAGCTGTGCTATTTACAGTCACCTTATCTTGTCAGGGAGGATTTTTGTGAGCTCCTTCTGTTCCCTGAAAGATGGTGCAATAATGTCCAATTTGAGCCTTCCATTTCCCAACAGGAGCTGTCTGAGCCACCCTGTCAGGGGGTGGGGTTCCTGTCAAAACAGGCTCGATGACCTTAAAGAGTCCCCTTAAAATCAGAGACTGCTGAGGGACAATTTTTTCTGCTCCACAAAAGCAGTGCTCTCCACAAATAAGCCCTTTTCCCAGGAGCATCTTTGACACGGCGTGAATAAAACCCTACAGGCCTGATGGGACCATCAGGGCCTCTCTGCCATCAGTGTATGGACAGTCTGGAGCTTGAAAATCCCCCCTCAATTTGTGCTGAATCGGTGGGGTGTATGGGGCCTGGTGAGTGGTGTGTGTTGGCCTCAAAAATCAAGGGTTGTGGGACTGTATCGTGAAGGGGGGTCCAATCCCACCTTGCTTTTTTCCACAAGAAATCATGTCAGGGCCATGCAATTATTGAAAAATGGGGGATGTGTTTTCTCCAGAAGGTCAGCAAGCCTAAAGCATGCTGCAAATCCTTTTTATTCTCTGGTGGTTTCAGTTGGTGTAGGCATGTGAGCGTGTCTGGGGGAATACAAACCATTCCTCCCCTCCACCAAATTCCCAGGAATTTTACTTCTTGTGAAGGAGGTTGTACCTTTTCAGGAAGGACATGTAAGTCCAGGGACTCAAGACGCCTGATAATGTCTGTTTGGGTTGTTTGCACAGGTGCAATTTCCTTTCCTGCTACCAAACTGTCCTCAATATATTGGTGCACTGTTAGTGCTGGTGCAGGAGGAATGAGTGACAGTTCCTGTGCCAGTGCATGATGTGCTAGAGTGGGTGAGTGTTTACATCCTTGTGGGAGATGGGTAAAAGTGCATTGCTGACCCTCCCCTGTGAAAGCAAAGCGCTCTTGATCCTGTTCCTGCAGGGGAACCATAAAAACCATGTCTTTGATGTCAATAGTGGCCATAATTTGATGGGTTTGTTCTCGGATGATAGCTGTGAACTCAGCTGTATTTGGGACTGCTGCAGTGAGGGGCCCCTATTTGTGTTCAGACTTCGGGAGTCTCCCGTCAGCCTCCAGTGACCATTTGGCTACGGATGGATGTCCCAGTGTGTTAGGATACGTGTCTGCAATAAAGACCAGTACAACAGTCATTCAAACACTACAAAATATCTTTTTTTGCAGTGAGTGTACAAAAACTATTAGCAAAGAGAATCAAAAGCTAAAAAAAAGAATACAAAAAACTACCTTATCTATTGGTGTTCATACAATACTGTGAACAGCCTCTATTCCAGTATTAGGTAGTAAAAGGGGAATTAAAGGGATACAATATTAACCAGTAAAAAGGGAATTAAAGGGATACAAGAAAAAGGATATAAAATGTTTGCTTTCCTGGTTGCTTCCT
>NW_020961466.1:3812-6288 GCF_003031625.1 Empidonax traillii | reverse complement strand
CTTTTGGTTGGTTGTAACTTATCTCCCCTGGGCTCGTACAGGGGGGTCTTGCATCATCCCCACACTGAGGGCCTTTCTCTGTATCCACATGGCACAGAGAAATGTATTTTTATTTATAATTTGTTCCCTGTTCCCGGCCGCAAAAGATTCCCTGGTGTTAGGTCCAGACAGGACCTTTCACCTTACAGACTCCATGGTATGCCTAGAAGTTAGTAAATATACAGAAATAGTTTTTTTGTTAGTACCCCCTTTTTATTTTTATTTGCTTGGAATAAAAACCGGTGCCTTCACTTATCACAATCCCCCATTTTTTTTTTTTCTTAATGGTTTTATTACAAGGTTCTTTATGTTAAATTTCTATGATGTTTTGGGCTCGTTGAGGAGTAGTTTCCGTGTTTTTCTTCATGTCTTTAGTTTGTTCGGGAGCCAGATGCAAGATAATGGTCTTTTGGGCTGTCGTACTTCTTGCTGTGACACTTTTTGAATTCACAGATATTGTAGTTAGTTGGATTTCTAGAAATTAATCTCATAAAACATGGAATTAACAAGGTAAAAACAATAATTTAAAGACAGTATACAACAAGAAAAAACCTTAATTTGTTTTTATCAGGAGCTTATTACTTTCTGTTAGAGGCAGTTATTATAGTTGTGTCATAGTATGTGTTTTGATAGCACTTTTGGCAGTGATGATTGGCAATGACCACTAGCAGGAATATAGTTAAGGCAAACAGAGGTCCGGTATAGCATATACCTCCACTTTCCATGCCTATCGGATTGCCGCCGACAGCAGGAGAGAGATATCTTCTTGTGGCAAGTATAGAGGCTAATCCGGTCTTGCCCTCTGCAGTGCCACCGTTTTTTAGTACTGGTGTTTATTAGTGCTTTCTGACATTGCCCCTTGGCATTGCTGTTTGTTCTTGGGCTAGGTTATTTAGGCCTTGATTGTTTCTTGCGTTTAGTTATTTATGCTCCTTCAGTTATTTGGGCTTTTAAGAAATCTAGGTATTATGGAGTTACTAAAAATAGGAATGACTACTTTTTTCTGGTGGTTAAAACATGGTATTACTCTTATAATAACTTTCTTTTGTTGGGGACTACAGATTTTTCTCTGTTACCGCCCTCCAGGAGTAGTGTATCTTCATTTGGTGTCGTTCTGTTGTTGTAGTGTACCAGCTGGGCTTTTGGCTGGCACTTAGCATGTGCACGCAGCGCTGGATTCTCTGGCATTGCTTTTTCCACGCACGCGCTATTGGACTTAAAAGTTAATGAAATCACAGAATTATAGAATCATAGAATTAATTAGGTTGGAAGAGATTTTTAAGATTATCAAGTTCAACTTTTGATCCAATCTCACCGTGAGTACTAGATCATGGTATTTAGTGGCATATCCAGTTTTACTTTGAACACTTCTAGGGATGGTGAATCAATTAAATGCTTGATTACTCTGTCTGCAAACCTCCCCTGGCAGAGCTCAAGCTCATGCCCTTTTGTTTCACTGCTGATTGTCTGGGAGAAGAGACAGACCTCCCGCCAGGTCACAATCATCTTAGGTGAAATTCCACAGGACACTTTAGCCAACAGGATAAACTCGACCCACTCTCAACTCTCCATGCATGGCCACATTATTTAATCATTTTCCTCTTTTACACAACAATCCTTCCCTTTCTCCCTCCTCTGGCTCTTCTAACAACTTATCTCTTATCTAAACCTCCTTCACTCCCAAAGACTCTGATAATAACCAGTGCTCAGTCTTTCACAACACTATCTTAACAATTTATTGCTCCTTGTCTTCTCCCCCATCTTCAAATCTCTCAAGTTATTTTTGCTCTCTGTCCTGGCACACAGACTCTCTGTTGCTTTAAGAATGCTTCCCTTTTCCACATCACTCCGTTCTGTACTTTTTCTTACATGCTTAACCAACAAAAACTACTTTGTCATAGATCCCTTCAGAAACTTTTTTATTGGCCTTGCAAACTTTTAGTTTTTAGTACTTATTACAAGAATGTTTACACAACATGTGTTCCCACTCCCTCTCACCTACAACAAGAGAGGTTTTGCTTTAAAGATTAAATGTCAGACCGTTCGTAGTTTTCTCCATTCGTAGTCCAGTGGTGGTCACTTGCGAGAAGTCTTTTCATTCGAGAGGCATGTGTCCATTTTTGCTTTGCAGTGCGGGTCTGCAGTCTTTTGTTGTGTGCAGTTCCTGGAATGGATTCTCTCAACAAGGGGTTAAAGATGTTTTTTTTTTTTTCCATTCCCAGGGTTTATCTTATGCATCTTGAAATTTAAGGGTGCTGTTTGGACTAAAGTCTCCCTTTGCTTTCCTTATAATTCTGTCCCAACCCCCTCCAGTTTTACATTGAATTTTGATTAGGACATAGAAAGTACGAATAGTCCCAGGTTGTGAATATGCTAGTACACAGGAATTAATATAATCGGTTTCAGCCTCTACAGTAATTTGTCAAGGGCTAGTAGG
>NW_020961466.1:0-3528 GCF_003031625.1 Empidonax traillii | reverse complement strand
TTTGGACTAAAGTCTCCCTTTGCTTTCCTTATAATTCTGTCCCAACCCCCTCCAGTTTTACATTGAATTTTGATTAGGACATAGAAAGTACGAATAGTCCCAGGTTGTGAATATGCTAGTACACAGGAATTAATATAATCGGTTTCAGCCTCTACAGTAATTTGTCAAGGGCTAGTAGGAGACTTTAGTTTGTAAACACAATTTTTCCCACCTGGGCTGTCGCATCACTTTTTTTTTTTTTTTTTTCTGACTTTCTTTTATTAGTCTATTACATGTAATTTTTTCTTTTTATGATTCTAACATTGTTATTATATTTCCTTCCAAAGACCACAAAAGTAATTTCCCTCTTCCCAAACCATCAAAATTAAAGGTGCAGACTTTTTCTTTCATCACAGCAGACACTGTTTCTTTAGGTTTTTTTCTTTGTTTCTCCCTCTTCCATCTTTCCCCTCCCTCTTCTTTTCTTAGTTTTTAATACTGTGGTCTTAAATCTTGGTACGATTTTTGTTGTTAGATTTAAATTTGTTCTATGAGAAGCTTGATAAATTTTCCTTTTTTTTTTTTGTTTCATTTATATTGTATATATATATATATTTTATAGTTTTTATAATTTTGAGGATTTTTTATATTTATAATTTTTGTTCTGGGGTTTGTTATGATGTTTTAGTCCCAAGAATTAAATAATGAAGTTTTTGATACTTGTTATTTTTTTTTTCAGTTTACTTAAATGGTTTTAGGGTTTTTTTGTGTCTTTTTGGATAATTTGTGTTAGATGACCTTTTTTGTTGTAAAAAATATTTTATTATTTGGACCTTGGGTGAATTTGGTGAGGCCTGTTCATGTATATTTTTTTTGGGTTTGCTTTAGTAAGTTTTTGAGGCCTTTGTTTCGTCATTCACTTGATTTGTTTAGTCCGTTTTAACCAAGTTTTAGGTGTTTTGCCAATTTAGGGGTGAGGTATAGTTCCCACTGGGAGGGGTGTTGGATTGCATTTTCTCCCAGGTTTATATATTAGGTTTCAAAATTTGGTTTAACTGTTTTGTTATTCCCAAGAGGTTTTCTAATATTAAAGTTCTGAGTTCTCTCGGGGTTGTCTATCTTGTCCTAGGAGTTTTAGTGCTTTCAGGATTTTTGCACTTTTGATCTGATAAGGCAGTGGGTGAATATACAAACTGTAAAAGGGTGGCGGGGAATTCAGTAGTTCTGTGTAAATAACAATTGAAAGAATTTGGAAAGGTTTGTGAAAGGAGAGGGTTAATGAGGGATTCAGTGGGTGGGGGAAGGGGGGGGTAGGTAATGGGGCTGTGGGAATGGGTAGGTAATACAGTGCTGTGGGAGCAGTGACTGATTCTTTCAGGGGGAATTGATTCCAAACTGGTCATTTTCACTCACACTCCCATGTCCTCACTGCAATCCCCTCCTTGCTTTTTCATTTACTGCAAAGATGTTTAGAGGGTCGAAGTGTACTATAGAAAAAGACAAACACTGTTTCACAGGCTGGTGTGAAAACATGCACTTCGCCCCTCTCCCCCTCACTGGAAGCCTGGCCAAGATTAGGAAGCACTCTAGTAGGAATTCAGAATACATTCAAACAAATTATCTCCACAGATTGGTGGTCCACACTGCACAGACAGCGGTAGCCACAAGAAGATTCCCTTTTGCATTTGTTCAGGCTCTAGTCAACTAAAATATTCTGGTATAGTTTTCTCTACTGACACAGGACAACTAATGTAATCAAAAATAAAAAGTAGAGGCAGAACATCTGATAGAAAGATAGAGAGGAAGGTGGAACACAAAGAGAACTTCAGTCCTGCAGAACCACAGTAAAGATACCACACAGAAGTAGAGAAGATTACAAACCAAAGAGAATTACAAAATCTTCACTGCCAAAAACCACACGCACAGAGAACACTTTCCTGGTGCAGCAAAGTTGAAAAAGGAAAGAATTCAAAGAAAACACTCAGAAGTTCAGAACCATGCAAAAGTAGTGACAAACTAGACTCAATCAACAAAGTCTATACTGCCCCCAAAAAAAACCCCTGTTTATCCATCACTTATTCACTGCCTCTGTCAGGGCATGGAGAGGATGACATTCGGAGACAAAGGAGACAGAAGGAAAGTTTGTGGAAGGGGGGGTAATAAGGGGCATAGAGGGGGGGGCTATAGGGGATTTACATATGGGGTTTTTGGGCTTGTTGACACACCCAATCCTTGGAATACTCGAATACGGGCCATATAATATGGGGATTAGAGAATGACTTTTCTCCCCAAGCTTCTATATAATAACATATCATCTTTTTCTTAGATTTAATTTTCTTCCTAGCGGAATTACTCCACTGTTTTATCTTTCATCCTAATGGGCTTTGTGGGGAGATATCGTCCTTCCCCATGGGATCCAGAAGGCTTGCTTTTCTTCTGTCCCACCTTCTAAGGCGCCTTGAAACGTACACACACTTGCTTTCTCCCGGTCATGACCCACTCCCTCGCGGGCTGTGGGTCTGCATTACAGGAGAGTTCACACTGGTTTGGTCTCGTACCGAGACCTCTCACACAGGCACACCTTAGGATTCCCTCCCCCAACCAAACGGCTCACCAAAAAAGAAAACTCTATACTTACCCTCCCTGGGGTCTTCGTTGGTCTTCGTGCACAAAATTTAAGGGGGTCTGCAGATTTCTTTGCTTTATTATCGAAATTTTACTGGGTTCATTGATCCAGAGTTTGGTAAGAACAGCCTCAGAGAAGGGCTATCCGTAGATAGGGCGCCTCCCTGTCTCTGCAGGAGTTCAGACCAAAGCAATTTGGATTCCCGGCCAATGCACCAAATTCTTATAAGTTAGTTTAAGAATTTAGACAACTCAATTCCAATTAAAAATTGATAAATTTATGTCATAGTTCTGATTTTAGAAAGGAATTTTTTCTTTTCCTTTCCCCTTCTTCCCCCTCCCCCCCCCCTGCATGAATGCTATTCAAGAACCATCAAGTGAACAAAAGAGTCGGCCTGGCTCTAAACGACCGAGAATTAGTCTCCTGGCAACGACGGGGGAGGAGTTGGGAAGAAGGCGGAGTTGGTTGGGAGCTCAGCTCGGGAGCAGGAGGGGAGGCTACAGCTGGCAGGGGGAGACTGCCTGGTTTCTCCTTTGTTTCTTTTTCCCTGTGGGAGCTCTCTGCAGAGTTACGAGCTGGTTGCAGTCTTGGTTCTTTTCCACCGCGGGACTTTCACCAAGTCGTGAGTTTTTTTTCTTCCATTGGGAGAACTTTCTGTTTCCCTTCCCCATCCCCCCTCCTCCCTTTCCACCCGGCGGAGACCTGGGATCCAACAGCGCCGCCTGGTGACGAGCGCTGGACATTGCAAGTTCCACTCCTCTAGTGATCCAACAGCGCCACCCGGTGACTACTATAGAACATTACAAGTTCTGCACTTTTGATAACTCAACAGCGCCACCTGGTGACTACTATAGAATATTGCGGGTTCTGCACTTTTGATAACTCAACAGCGCCACCTGGTGAACGGTATAAGACATTGCAAG
>NW_020961465.1:5151-6289 GCF_003031625.1 Empidonax traillii | reverse complement strand
CGTCCTCATCATCATCTTCATCGCCTTCATCAGCTTCGTCTTCATCATCTTCTTCATCCTCATCACCTTCACCATCACCTTCATCAGGTTCATCATCATCCTCGTCATCATCATCCTCCTCCTCATCATGGTCTTCATCACCTCCATCGGCTTCGTCTTCATCAGGTTCATCTTCATCATCGTCATCCTCATCACCTTCATCTTCACCTTCATCACCTCCATCGTCATCATCCTCATCACCTTCATCACCTTCACCTCCATCATCATCATCCTCATCATCATCCTCATCATCTTCATCACCTTCATCTCCATCGTCGTCATCCTCATCACCTTCATCTTCACCTTCATCACCTCCATCATCATCATTCTCATCATCATCCTCATCATCACCTTCATCATCTTCACCTCCATCCTCATCATCATCCTCATCTTCACCTTCATCACCTTCACCTCCATCATCATCGTCCTCATCACCTTCATCTTCACCTTCACCTCCATCGTCATCATCATCCTCATCATCTTCATCTTCACCTTCATCACCTTCATCTCCATCCTCATCATCCTCATCATCTTCACCTCCATCATCCTCATCACCTTCATCACCTTCACCTCCATCATCATCATCCTCATCATCTTCATCTTCACCTTCATCACCTTCACCTCCATCATCATCATCCTCATCATCTTCACCTTCATCTCCATCCTCATCATCATCATCATCATCCTCATCATCACCTTCATCACCTTCACCTCCATCATCATCATCATCCTCATCACCTTCATCTTCACCTTCATCACCTTCATCTTCATCCTCATCATCCTCATCACCTTCGTCTTCACCTTCATCTTCACCTCCATCCTCATCATCCTCATCATCTTCACCTTCATCACCTTCACCTCCATCATCATCGTCCTCATCACCTTCATCTTCACCTTCACCTCCATCGTCATCATCATCCTCATCATCTTCATCTTCACCTTCATCACCTTCACCTCCATCATCATCATCCTCATCATCTTCACCTTCATCTCCATCCTCATCATCCTCATCATCCTCCTCATCACCTCCATCACCTCCATCGTCTCCGCCGTTTCCCCTTCTCCCTCTCGCTCCGATCGCTCCCGGCGGCTTTTCCTT
>NW_020961465.1:0-2001 GCF_003031625.1 Empidonax traillii | reverse complement strand
GACACGCCCAAGGCGGGGGAAGGGCCAGGTCATGGGGTGGACGGTTTAGGGCAAGGTTGGGTCGTTTGGGGGTCGTCAAAGGTCACCAAGAACCCCCCCCAAAGGTCACTTTTAGAACCCAAAAAAGGTCACCGAGAACCCCCCCCCGAAGGTCACCCTAAAAAAAGGGCAATTAAAACCCATCGAGGGTCAATTAAAACCCATAAAGGGTCAATTAAAACTCAATGAGAGTCAAATAAAACCCATCGAGGGTCAATTAAAACCCATCAAGGGGCAATTAAAGCCCATCATAAAGCAATTAAAACCCAACAAGGGTCAATTAAAACCCATAAAGGGTCAATTAAAACTCAATGAGAGTCAATTAAAACCCATCAGGGGTCAATTAAAACTCAATGAGAGTCAATTAAAACTCATTGAGGGTCAATTAAAACCCATCAGGGGTCAATTAAAACTCAATGAGAGTCAATTAAACCCCATCGAGGGTCAATTAAAACTCATCAAGGGTCAATTAAAACTCATCAAGGGTCAATTAAAACTCAATGAGAGTCAATTAAAACCCATTGAGGGTTAATTAAAACCTATAAAGGGTCAATTAAAACCCATCGAGGGTCAATTAAAATTCAATGAGAGTCAATTAAAACCCCTTAAAGGGTCAATTCAAACCCAATAAGGGTCAATTCAAACCCATCGAGGGTCAATTAAAACCCATCGAGGGTCAATTAAAACCCAATGAGAGTCAATTAAAACCCATCGAGGGTCAATTAAAACTCAATGAGAATCGATTAAACCCCATCGAGGGTCAATTAAAACTCAGCAAGGGTCAATTAAAACCCAATGAGAGTCAATTAAAACCCAATAAGGGTCAATTAAAACCCACAAAGGGTCAATTAAAACCCATCAAGGGTCAATTAAAACCCATCGAGGGTCAATTAAAACTCAATGAGGGTCAATTAAAACTCATCAAGGGTCAATTAAAACCCATCGAGGGTCAATTAAAACCCATCGAGGGTCAATTAAAACCCATCGAGGGTCAATTAAAACTCAATGAGGGTCAATTAAAACCCATCATAAGGTAATTAAAACCCAATAAGGGTCAATTAGAATTCAATGAGAGTCAATTAAAACCCATTGAGGGTCAATTAAAACTCAATGAGAATCAATTAAACCCCAACGAGGGTCAATTAAAACCCATCAAGGGTCAATTAAAACCCAACAAGGGTCAATCAAAACCCCTTAAAGGGTCACCTGGGACCCCTCCCAAAGGTCACCTCGAACCCACCGAGGCCCCGTTGAACCCACCGAAACCCCCCCCAAAAAAACCCACTGAAAGTCCCCCAAATCCCCCCAAAACCCCACTGAAAGTCCCCCAAATCCCCCCAAACCCCCCCAAATCCCACCCCCAACCCCTCCCAGGGTGAGATGATCGACCGCATCGAGTACAACGTGGAGCACTCGGTCGACTACGTCGAGCGCGCCGTGTCCGACACCAAAAAAGCCGTAAAGTACCAGAGCAAAGCCCGGAGGGTGAGTTTGGGGAGGGAGGGGGGATTTGGGGGGGAGGGGGGGCTTGGGGGGGCGCTGGGGGTGTGGGGGTGGTAACTCTCCCTTCTTCTCTCTCTTCCCCCTCCCCCCCTTCCCCCTCCTTTCCCCCCCTCCCCCCTCGCTGCCGGGACGTCCAAATTTTGGGGCTTCCTTGGGGGCGCCGGCAGAAGAAAATCATGATCATCATCTGCTGCGTGGTGCTGGGGGTGGTCTTGGCCTCCTCCATCGGGGGCACCCTGGGCTTGTAGGGCTCCCCCCTCTTCCCCCCAACAGGGGCGTGGCAGCCACAGCGCCCCCCTCCTCCCCCTCCCCTTCCGCCTCCCCCCCTCCCCAGGCCCCGCCCCCCTCCTCGTTAATTAACGCCTAAATTGCCAATAAATCAAGAGACGAAATTGTTCACGCGAACGGACAAACCAGCACGTGGTCCAATCACCCGCCGGCCCCGCCCCCTCCCCTCCC
>NW_020961464.1:2718-6289 GCF_003031625.1 Empidonax traillii | reverse complement strand
TTGTGATACGTAGAGCCTGTGGTTATGATGAGAGCCAAGTTTATTAAATATATTTCAGAGGTCGTTTATGCAGGATTACTATAGAGAAATGAGGTAGGATGTTAATTTACAGAACACTGACTTCCCTACACTAACCTCTTCATAGATCCTCACAGAGTGCCCTAAATTCAAACCAGTGTAATCCATCCACTAAATGGCATGTGGTGCAACATCCACACTGCCAGAGACTTGGGCACCGGTGCATGAAGAAGAGATCTTGGGTCAAAAGAATGAAAAATTGTCCAAATTTCTGCTGCTTGAGACTGACCCCTGGGCACCACAGCGTGCAGCACTTTGCCCTAAACTTCCTCGACCTTCCCACAGAGCTCCCTATGGCTCTGCAGTATTAATAGGAACAGTAAGGTGGGTTTTTTTAAGCTCAGAGCAAAGCAATAGTAGCAGGGCTGCAGTCATACAAACATTTAGATCGGTATAAATTCACACTTCAGCCTCCTGACTTCCATGTTCACCATGCAAACCTATTTTCATCCTTTTTTTAAGCTGACATTTGTAGAATATATAAACATAAACAAACCAAGACGACCTTGGACGAGCATCCCTCTTGCTATTTCAGTCTCCTTTCTATCATTCATTTAATCTATTATACTGTGAATATCTTCAAAACAAAACATTCACCTTGTCTTCCTGGTAGACACTAATTTAATCCCGGAATATAAAGTTCCTAATAATTAGCAAAAAAAAAATTCAGCAACCATCTTGATAATATCTTAAGAATGTACTAAATAAGCATTTATTCTGGTTAGCATTGCAATTGCCTTGAAATCTGTCGTTTAAGAATTTTAGTCTTTTGGTTCTTCAGGCAACTCTTTAGCTGCAAGTCTCCCTGCAGACACTCTTTTTCAAGACTGCATTGTCCCCCATTTCTCTTTATTACTACCCCTGAAAGAGGATGAAAGCAGAGCATTAGCCCTTAGAATACTATTTTTAATTTTCCCAATAAAGCTCTTGGGAATGCACTGCTCAGGAGCCATTGCTTAACGTAGGACCATCACTTACCATTCCTGATTCACATTTGGAATGAGCTGCTGCCTAAAGTACCCTAAAAATAGTATTTTCCACGGTGATTGGTAGAGGTACAATGCCAACAGGGTGTCGTACTGAACTGCTGTAATCATCCATCCACCAGTAAGACCACAGCTGTGTATCCATTACACTCGTGCTCACCAGCTCATCAAAACCAAACAGGCAACTTAGAAACTTTCAAATCCATCTGCAATGGTCGAACTAACCCCGCTGCAAGATTTGAACTGTAAACCTGATTCTCTCTCTTTGGTGTTTTTATGACATCTGAACTGTTTTATCTGTGCCTGCATGCTGAACTTTCCCACAGCATTTGAAGGACAAAAACATAGGCTACACATTAATAACCTGTCACCTTTGTAGTGTGATTTGGGTGGCTACAAAAACACACCACGTGTGTCCCATTGAAGGCACGACAGCAGTTTCAGGATGGTAATATATGCACAGCTAGTTAGAGCTTTACTCCCATCTTTCCATGTTCCAAATCAGACTATTTAAACACCAAACCACCAAACCAAAACAAACAAACAAACAAACAAACAAAAAAACCAAACAAAACAGCCCACAAACAACTCAGGAGTTGCCTGGCAAATGAAAATGATCTGGCACAGGAACCAATCTAACCATGTCCATGTTTGAGATAATGCTTTCCAAATATAGCTTTTCATATTCCAGACTGAAGTCCAGTTACTTTTTCCACACTGTTCGTGTTATTTTTATTCTATAAAACTCAGAGGGGGGGGGAAAAGAAGTATATGAAACTCGCCCTGAAATAACTGAAAAATAAATAAAGAAATCTCAAATACATTTTTATATCTGTCAAGCAAAGCCAATTAAAGTATCCCTGTGGCGAACACAGCTTTGAAGTGTGAGTTTTCTCCTGGATTGCACTGTGAGCTGCCTTCTCAGAATGATTCATCATAATCCTCATTACTCCCAGCTTCCAGTTTCCTTGTGCTTGGCTCAGTTATCCCAGCAAATGACCACTCATTTGCAAATAGTGCAAGTTATACATTGCCATAAACAGACCATTTGTGAGTTTCCCAAACTCTAAGAGGCCTCCCAAATCAAAGGATGCTTCCTAGAGCAGTAAAAGTCTATTTTTAACTCCACTTTGGCTTTTATAAAATAAACTACTTTTTTTATCTAGTTTTATTAGAGCCAGTATCTTGTACTTCGGATTCTACAGCATTCTTCCAAATAAATATTATTTTTTTTTATTTTAGATTTTAATAGTTATTTTATTTTTAAATTTATTTTTAATTTATTTTATTGCAATTTATTATTGTATGTTATTTATTTATGATTTTATTTTCATTTTTATTCCATTAATTTTATTTTTATTATTTTATTTTATTTTTAATTACATTTTATATTATTTTTATAATTATATATTTTTATTTTACTTTTAATTTTTATTTTATTTTATTTTTTATAGAAATAACAATAAGAAGTAAAATAAGAAAATACAAAACTTAAAACCAAAATAAAAAGAAAAACCAAACCATACTATAATATAACACATAAAAATAAAATAAACCCCACAAAAATAACAATAACAATAAAATAAATTCATTGTGATTGGAATGGATGATAGCATTACTACAAAGCACCACCCTTTAGCCTGAAAATAAAAACTATAAAGTTTCAGAGCTTGATGCCTCTTTAGCACACCAGGAAAGATTCATGCTTTTGATAAAGTTAGTAAATTGTTATTGCACCTTAAGAAAGATGTGATTATTTTATCTTCTTCCCGTCAAATTCAATACTCCTTTGTCCTTTCCACAGTTGGGAGAGTTTACAGAAAACTTAGTACTGCTTCATAATTAAACCATCACACATATCCCAAGAAACATCAGTTTCACTGAGTCTCAGAGAAAGTTGCAGGAAACTGGGAATAGCAGAGATTAAAAAAAGAGCTATAACACATGCAATTCTCCTTTATTATATTTCAAGGGGCATTTCTTAAGAAAAAAAAAAATCAATTTTCATAAACAGTTTGCATAAATGTACACAACCCAGAAGCCGCAGGGCGGGTCATTTCCCCGAGGAAGGGGGAGCTCCCCACGAGCCCCGCACGGAACGGGCACCGAGCGCTCCCCAGCGAGCCCCGCCAGCCCCGGGAGCCGAGCCGAGCCCCGACCCACCACCGCAGCCCCCCAGCCCCTCCCGCCCGACCCCGCACAGCTCCGGGGACTGCCGGTCCCGCAGCGTCCTCCGGGAACACCGGGAGAGACCGGGAATGGGGGATGGAGGGGATGGAGGGGGAGGATGGGAAGGATGGGAGGGGGGGAAGGGGGGGGGCGGGGAAAACCCGGACTGGATTTCTCCCGGAGTACGGAATGGGGGAAAACCCGGACTGGATTTATCCCGGAGTACGGAATGGAGGAAAACCCGGACTGGATTTTTCCCGGAGTACGGAATGGGGGAAAACCCGGACTGGATTTTTCCCGGAGTACGGAATGGAGGAAAACCCGGACTGGATTTTTCC
>NW_020961464.1:0-2316 GCF_003031625.1 Empidonax traillii | reverse complement strand
TACGGAATGGAGGAAAACCCGGACTGGATTTTTCCCGGAGTACGGAATGGTGGAAAACCCGGACTGGATTTTTCCCGGAGTACGGAATGGGGGAAAACCCGGACTGGATTTTTCCCGGAGTACGGAATGGGGGAAAACCCGGACTGGATTTTTCCAGGAGTACGGAATGGGGGAAAACCCGGACTGGATTTCTCCTGGAGTACGGAATGGGGGAAAACCCGGACTGGATTTTTCCCAGAGTACGGAATGGGAAGGAACAAAAATAAATAAAATAAAATAAAATAAAATAAAATAAAATAAAATAAAATAAAATAAAATAAAATAAAATAAAATAAAATAAAATAAAATAAAATAAAATAAAGTAAAATAAAATAAAATAAAATAAAATAAAATAAAATAAAATAACCAACACCACAACCCAGCAGGTTTCTGGGGGAACCCAAATTATTTCTGCAGCTCAGAAGCTGCAGATCCCTAAAGCATTCCCTGGGGAACACCAAGCTTTCCACAAGCATTTCGTACTTCAATTTTGACTTCCAGCACATTTAAGGACAGTTTAAATCAGAATGACAGCACTTGGTGACAGCACAGCATTGGGTCAGGGACATCAGGACACTCAAACTGTACTCCTTACTCCCAGCAGTCAGTTCACACTTGACCAAGTCTGGGGGAGGACTTGCAGGGCCTGGAGGCTCACGCCGTGGTGTGGCACTCACATGGTGTCTGTGGCAACCATTCTGCCACTCCAGAATGTTTTCTCCTAGGAAACACACCCGTTCCACAGGTTACACACCTGACCAAAATGCAGCAAGTGCCCTCCAATCCCACCACTTGCCTTCTTGCTGTCACCACATCCTTCCCCTGAGAAGGCAGGGGGAAGTCTACAGCTGTTGGAGCAGTTCCTGGGAATGCAATAAAACTCCCTTTCTTTGGACCGCACAAGGGCATGTGCTGAGGGCACCACGCAGCTCCTGCCCCAATCCTGTCCTGTCCCCAGCCATGCCAGGAGCCCGCAGCCTCGGAAAACACGCGTGCCCGGGCTGCAGCTCCCAAGGGATGCCGCAGGGATTCAAGGACAGGGGGACACTTCCCTGTGGGTGCCGCCGGCCCCGCCAGCTCCCCCCGCGGCCGTCCCGTGGCCCCTGAGCCGCGGATGCTCCGCCACAAGGAACGGTCAGGCAGGATCCGGCAGCGCCGGGACACCGGCCACGGGCACCCGGGCACGGGCAGCAGCAGGTACCGGCTCTCCACGGAAGCCCCGGAGTGGGGAATGAGGGATTCCCTCCGCCCGCCGCCCCCCCTCTCCCAGCCGGGGAGAGGTGGCAGCTCCCTGGGAGCGCAGGGGGAAGCGATGCCGTCTGCCCTCCGAGTGTGGGACAGCACACCTGCCGGACTGCCCTCTCCCCAAAGAGCTTCCACCGAGCCATCGCTGCAAAAACCCGAATCCCAGCATTCAGGGCTCTTGGAATGTCGCTGGGAAACACCTTGTTCAAGGTGACACGTCCCTGGGAACGATTCAGACCCAAAATCGTGCTCCGTACGCAGGGGGCAAAATCCTCCCCCCTTTTTGGGTTGCCAAGCGCTCCAGCAGCAGCAGGAGCTGCCTTTGCCCATCCCAGCCGAGCCGCCCCGCACTGTCCCGAGCTCAGCTCAGCCCTTTGCCTGCTGCAAAGTTCTCCAAAACAGAGAAACACATAATCTCTTACTTGATCTTATTAACCTTAAAGATCATTTCATCAGAACCCCTTGCTTTCAGATCTCAAAGCAGTAAAACTGCTGAACACACTTCCCTCCCTCCCCACTGTGGTTCATTCCTGCCCAGTAAAACTTTTTGAATATCCAACTAATATATAATATATATATATGTCTCTATACATAAAATTGATTTTCTTCCACATCAAGATTGCTGATCATATTTTATGGAGTGTTAGGAGGTGCTGATTACCTTATTGAGAGTGTTATACATATGAGAACAGCATACTAGCACAACTTGGTTTTTAATTTCTTAAAACATCTCTCTTTTTCAACAAGGTGGCATTTAATAACATTCCTTGGAAAGTGGCACTAGGAAATGTTATTAACTTGTTCCAATCAGACTGCCTGTTCACTTGAAAGTAATAGTAAGCATTTTTTTCAGTGCAGTGACTGTGGATATAACTTTGGCATTGATGAATTCACAGTGTTCTTGACTATTACAAACATTTACAATTTTTGAATAGAAGTTTCCTTTTTTCCAAAGATAAAATTAGTTTATAATTTACAATGTTTGCTTAGCACAGCACATGCAATTTCAGGCAGTGATAAAGCTATTAGTTG
>NW_020961463.1:0-6290 GCF_003031625.1 Empidonax traillii | reverse complement strand
TAAAGCAGTGATGTTTGGTGTTTCCCCTGTTGTCATTCCTTTCTGCCTTTCAGCACAAGTACTGAGTATTGATGGGTAAGAAAGGTGGACAGGGAGATTTCAGATTAAAGGGGAAGGTGTTTAGTGAATTCAGGATCCTATAAGATTAGAGAGCCAAAGTAACTATTCTTGGATCTACATTGCAGTGTAGGGTCTGTGTGATCTTGTCTCACAGAATCTGATTTGGAAGGGACCCACAAAGATTATCAAATCTAACTCGTCACCCTGCACAGTACCATCCCCAAGAGTCTCACCATGCCTGAGACTATTGTCCAAAGCTTCTTGAACTCTGTCAGGCTTGGTGCTGTGACCACTCCCCTGGGGAGCCTGTTCCAGCACCCAAATACCATCTGGGTTTTTCTAATATTCAACCTAAACCTCCCCTGACACAACTTCAGACCATTCCCATTCCCTCAGATCACTGGTCACCACAAAAAAGAGATCAGTGTCTGCCCCTCCTGTTCCCCCCCCAAGGAAGTTGTAACAGCAATGAGGTCTCCCCTCAGTCTCCTCCAAGCTGAACACACCAAGTGACCTCAGCCACTCCTCCTACCGCTTCCCCTCAATGCCCTTCACCATCTTTGTTTCCCTCCTTTGGACACTCTCTAATACATTCATGTATTTCTTATATTGTGGTTCTCAAAACTGCACACAATGTTTCAGGTGAGGCCTCCCCATTGCAGAGTAGAGTGGGACAATCTCCTCCCTTAACCAGCTGGCCATGCTTTGCCTGATTCCCCCCAGGACAGGGTTGGCCCTCCGGGCTGCCAGGGCACTGCTGACTCATATTCAGCTTGCCATCAACCAGGACCTCCAGGTCCCTATCTGTGGCACTGCTTTCCAAAAACTCATTCCCTAGTCTGTACGAAAATCCAGGATTGCCCCATCCCAGGTGCAGAATCCAGCATTTTTTCTTGTTGAACTTCATGGAGTTGGTGATTGAACAGTCCTCTAATTTGTCGAGGTCTCTCTGCTGGGCTTCTCTGCCTTTGAGGGTGTCAGCAGCTCCTCCCAGTTTTGTGCCTTCTGCAAACCTGTTTAGTAATCCCTCCAGTCCTGCATCCAAGTAATTTATGAAGGCGTTGAAGAGCATAGGGCCCTTCAAGCAGGAGAAAAAATCCCCAATAAAACAATCTTTTAATATTAACTCCTATTATTGTCTGATTCTTAATTTCCTCAAACCTTTGAGTCCTACACTGGTAGATGCTGCTACCGCTACCACAAAGTCCCCTATGGAAATAATATGAGATCCTGAACTCAAAAAACCTTGAACTGCATGCCTGTGGAAGAATAACTTAAATAACTAAATGCTGATAATTGTTACATGCCTATGCTACCTTCAGGAGCTCTCCTGTCCTGCAGGGGATGTAAAAAAATTGTTGGTTCCATGGCATTTCTCTCTTTCCATACTACTTCTGCTGCAAACTCTTCACCAGTAGTGGCTATAAGGTCCATGCTCATGCTTGTATAACAGTTTAATCGTTATTGCTACCTGTTTTGGCAAATAAAAAGCATTTCCTTCTTTTTTTGCACAGAGCTAGCTGGATTCTGTGCTTGTCAGTGTATTATTACTGCGAATGTAAGAAGAGACCTTATTTAAGCTGGTCTGTGAGAAGAACTCAATAAAGGGGAAAAAGAGACTATAATTTCATCATAAACACTAAAACATGTTTTAGGTAGGATGAACTAAAACACCTTTATCTGGAGTCCAAGGGAGCAAAACCTCAAAGTTAGTAGGGCAGTTCATGAAGCAGCACACATGGTAACCTAAGCAGCATGGTTGAAAGATTGAGTCATATCTGTACCTATAGTCCCTGGGATACAGTAAAGTCATGGAGCAGACTGAAGGTTGCCCAAGATTTACATCTTTCAAACATAATTTCTCTGTGAAGCTTTTCCCTCTCCTCTCTCTTCCTCCCTAACTGCTATTAACTTTGTTTGAAGTGCTTAGCTCACTGCATTGGCTGCAAGCTTGGTCACACGTTCAACACTTCAAAATGCTTCTGCATTAGCAAGGAAAATAATTAAGTTCAGATGGGAAGAAGAGGAAGAGAGGAAAGGGGAGTTTATAAATAATTGATTATGCTTATACAGGCATCTAATGCTGGACAGAGAGAGGGTCTTGCTCTATGAAGGCAGTACAAAAAAAACCTAACAGGTCAATTTTAGTCAGGAGTTACTAGAACAGGACCAGCTTTCAGACAAAATAAAGATTCCTATTTCTTCTCTTCCTCTCATGGACATAGTTAGCTTCAAAAATGAGAATAAAAGGCCCATTACTGCCCACTGGTGGTAGTATTCAGACATGCCAGTTATTAGAAGAAAAACTGTTTTCAAGGTTACTTTTACTGAAATATCTCGATGAAATGAAGAAAAAAATGCCACTACTAAGTCACTTTTGCTTTGGCTAATGTTCCAAAATTTATGGCTGTAATTGTTTAATAATGAATCAGTTTTCTTAATGTTTTTTTCAGAGCCATGCATGGCAGGTATGTTATCTTCAGAGACCACAAGGTCTATTAATCTAATAGGAACAAGCAGAAAAAAATAGAGACATTAAATCTAGATATAGATATAAACTCGAGGGGGGGGGGGGAACAACAAAAAGCAACAAAACAACAAAAAAAGAAACCAAAACACCTGCCTTTGACTGTGCTTCAGCTCCTGCAAGAGCAGTTATTAGTATAATCTTAGGACAAAAATACCACTATATGCAGATATTCCTTCTACCAATACCAGAGAGAGGTTATGGAGGTTTCTATTTTTCACAGTCACCCATATTTTTCTGTATATATATATGTGTATATATATATATATGTGTGTATATATATATATATATATATCTCAGAATCTGTTTATAGCATATGCAGTTCTGGTAAATTCCTGAAAGTTGTCTATTTTTTAAAGCTTCAGGAACTTTATATACCAGAGTTACAGACTGTATTCAAGTACAGATTAAATCCTTGCAACATTCTATTTATTACTATATTATATATACCTATGTCCAGAAACTAATTTATTTTCTGTAACCACAGTATTACCAAAAATAAAAGAAGTTTATGAAGAGATTAGAGATTCAACAGTCACAAACACCAAATTATGTTAAATTCACTACTTACAGGACTTAGATTTTGCAATAAAAAGTGAGTTTCATTGATTTACCTGTCAGCATTATAATATGATCACTTATCAGAGGTTTTTGGAAATCTTTTTTATTTGATTTTCAGTAAGGTTCAACTACTAGGTGATTTAGGAGTTTTTAAAAACATAAAATTATGATTACTGCTGAAACTCTGCATTTCTATGTTGGTACTCAAATACTTGAAATCTGGACTTTTTGGTTCAAATAATTATTTTCTGAAGAGTTGGGATATATGAGAAAAAATGTGCATACATGAGATGAAGTTCTAGATAATTACTAAATCTTTATAAATTAATAAATTAATTAAATTAAATTAATAATAAATAAATTTTTTAATTAATAAATAAATTAATATATACTTGAGCCAAATGTTTTTACATACACAGCATAATTTTACGATGTCAAGTGTTGTAATCTGGAAATGTAACCTACTCATTTAACATATTGGATCTCTCCAATTTTTAATCAATACAAATACATTCTCTGAGCAATCCTGTTAGGCATTATGAAGTGCAATTTCCATAGACTGAAATTATGGGGCATGTTGTGGCAGGATAGACCCAACTTGATAAGACCTAAAATCCAAACAAGCTATCATGCAGGACCAACTACTGGAGCCAGGGTGTTGTCTTCATGTTAATTATGCTAAAACCATCCTTTGTTACCAGACTTTGAATACACACCCTGATTTTTGATGTCTTATTGGACAGATAAGCTGGTATCTGGCTTGTAAATATGTGACTATGAGTCAATCATTTATACTGTGAAATTCCAGTCCCCTTTCATGCAGTCAGGTTCTTCTGACATAACCCTTCTTGGGGTGTATGCATGGAGATTCCTCCCTTAGGCTGAGGACCACCCCCCAAGGTTAGGCCTTGAGGTTGAGAGAAAGAAATGTCCCCACAAGTGTTGGTATGGGTGAGTTACATCAAATCTCTCCTTGATATTTATTTCTTTTTGCTAGTTTTGATATAACTGCTTCAACAATTGCTTTGTTACAGTGCACTATACTACTTTATGCTATATTATACTTTAGTAGTAGATTTTTAGTGTTTATTTTGTGTAGTAAGTAATTCTGATTAAGATCATTCATCTTTTCATTTGCTTGTTGATTTGTCAAAATAAATAATTAATTTATATAAATATATCTGTTTTGACACCATTAAAATCTGAGGGACAAAAGTGGTTTAATGACATCTCTACAATTCCTTTAAATTTAAACTATTGACAGAATCCAAGGCTAAGATTGGATGCAGCCATACCTAGACTCCTCTCTGAGAAGGAATTTAGAATGCAAGGCAGTCTTTTCTGCACCTTGTGACTCAACAGCAGAGTTTTTTAATAAATTTTAAGTAAACCTTCCACTCCCACCCATGGCATGCTTCAGCAGAGTTCTGCACCTGAAGGACTTTCAGAAATAGCTCTTGAAGAGAGGCATTTCAGCACTGAGTTCCACTATTCAGAAGAGCCCCTTCAAACCAAGCAAAATTGCAATTCTTTTCTTGTAAGACTTAACAACAGTATTATGTTCCAAGAGCCAATCATTCAAGTACAGTCAATTTAAACAGAGAGCTTTAAAGTGAAAAGGCTATGGAAGAATAAGGCCTGTAAAGTGAAGGTGAAACAGCTAAGTAGAAAACTTGATATTTCCAGGACCAGCAATAAAATATCCTATTTTCCTTTTGGCCCTGGTCCACTTCACAATATTTTTGAACAAGTGCTGCCATCACATAGTCCTTTTCTTTTTTTCTCTTGGACTGAGCCAGAGAGACATACATGGGGGAAATCCCATCCATGTCAGAAGAAAAAAACATGCATGATTTTTGTCAGTCTCAGTAGAAGAAAGTAAAATAGAAGACCGGCCAAAGGTATGCTAGAGCTAGGGTAGAAAGACTGTGCCTGACCTAATCATCCAGTCAAAGAGCTGCGTAAAGAAATTACAACATTGGGGCACCCATGAATAGATATTTTTCCAGTAGAAAATAAAGGGGCTTAGGGAGTCAGGTAAAAGAAACTGACCTGAATTAGAAAGAGTTTTTTGAATTACCTTCCCCAAGATGCCAGTCACGAGTCTAACAGTCTTCCCTTTGCTATCATCAGCTGGCTGCTTACTGACCCTCTTACTCCACTGTCACTGCCATGGTGTCTCTACTCAAATTGTTGTTACAATGACGTTGCTCTACTCACCTTCTCCAGTCACTCTTTACAGATTTGTTATGAAGAAACAGTAACAAGCAAGATCCCTCCTGCAAATCTTCATAATAATAGGAAACCACTGCTGGTGGGTCTCCCTCTGCTTCCTCTTCATATGCTTTCTATAACATTCCCACCTCTTGCTGCTGCTGGGTCAGCCTGGCCAAAGAGAATGACAGAGCACATCAACAGTTCATACCAAGCATGAGCAGGAAAACTGTTTTATATCTGGGAAGGCCATTAGTGAAATAAGTGACCTGGACTGTCACAACGATGACCCATAAACTGAATCCTGCAAACTAACTGATTATCACTGTGTTGTAAAACTTTTCATCAGAGGGGTTTTATCCAGACAGACTACCACAAAAGCTTTGCCCACCTGCAGCTTTCTAAAAGTCTGGGCTTTTATTTACTTAGTAAGGGGTGTGTGTAGCAACCCCCCCCCCCCCCCCCCCCCCCCCCAGATATAACATTACTTAACAGTTCTCTAATTATCATCTTTCTTCTAGTTCTATGTGATTCAAAAGAAGTAGCACTGTCGCAGTACCCTTTACCTTAGTGACTCTCTGTGAGTATATAGTAATTAAAAATCTTCTCTGCTAAAGAAACAATTTTTTAGAATTTGATACTAATATTCACCAAGCATAAACTACCATAGTCCTCTACATTCAGGACTCATCTTCTTAAATTCTGTACCACAGGTTGCTCTGTGTATGTGTATGTGATTTATAATACAAGTATTATGCATGATTAGAACTGATAAATAAGAATTGGCAATTAGAGGAACCTTAAGCAATTTTTCACCCTATCTGAACAAAATGACTAAACTGCAAGTGACAAGCTTGTAAATTAGAAATCTGAAAATATAAAAACTTTATTACAAGTGTGTCATGTGAATCAAGTGGCATATAATTAG
>NW_020961462.1:4049-6291 GCF_003031625.1 Empidonax traillii | reverse complement strand
GAGGGGAACTGATAAGGGAATAAAAGTTACTGTTTGTTCCTACTGCGCTTGCGTACCGTGAGTGAAGCAGGGATCTCCCCGGCCGCCCAGTGCGCTGTTTTGCTTATTTGCCTTTTCTATAAATCTTCAATAAATTTGTATTACTATATTTCAACTCAGTTTCATTTTACTTATAACAGGATATAAGAGGGTCAGGGTGGAAAGGATTTGAACAGAAAGAAAAGGGGACAAAAGAGATTAGTAGCATTTAATACTTGACCAACTTAACAGTTAGCAAGTGATTCAATATAATTTGTGCAATTGAACTGTGTCTATATTATGGATTCCCAGTAACAACACTCACACCACAGTTAATTCACACCCACACCCAGGCAGAGATGTGTGGACACATCAATATTTGGATGTGTAAAGGCCCCTCTCCAAAATTCTCCCTGTTCTGAGTGAAACCCTCCCACACATCCCTTTGTGTTTCCCACCAGACAAGGGTCACAGCTGGAGGAGTGTTTCTTGAGGGGGATCAGAATTGTCCTTGGCATCAGCGATGCTCTTTGGAGTGTTGCAAACTAGAGGATTCCAATCATGGTTTTGCTGGTTCTTAGAAACTCAGCAGGAATTTTTTCCCTTTTCCCCTGCCCACTGCATGCAGAGCTGTTAAGTGGGCACTGAAAGATCACAAAGGAAGCTGTTTTGTGTTTAATGGCTCAGAATTTCGTTTTTTTTTTCCTTGTTCCCTGGGAAACGGGGGGAGGAGTTCAGGCTTTCTGCTGAGGCTGGAACAAGGTTGGAGGAGATCTCAGTGCTGTTTTTTTGTTCTCAGCCTGGTTGCCTGCTGTGGATCCTGTTTGGATTTTCGTCGGAGAGGAACTATTTTGGGAAGTTGTTTTTTCCCCTTCCCCATTCCCGTTGATTTCTTTTCTTAGAGTGCTCCTTGTGCACATCAAAGGGAGAAGGAAAACTTAACCTCACGATTCGACCAGCCGAAAAGAGTGAGGTTTTTTCCACATTTTGGGAGACTTTTTTTTTGTTTTTTCTCTCCCCCGTCTCTCTCTCCCCTTTTCCCAGTGTGTGTGGGGAAGGGGAGGGAAACCCATTTTCGGTTTCTCCAACACACCCCAGAGGGTGTTACCCCCACATGGCAATGACCAGTGATTTCACAGCGCCCCCTGCTGGCCATCATAAAGAACTGCAGGCTCAGCATCTCCAGTGATCCAACAGCGCCCCCTGGTGACTGGCACAGGACACTACAAGCTCTGCATCTTTAGTGACCCAACGGCACCCCCTGTTGCCTGTGGTTAGAATTGCACCAAAGGGCACAAACTGAACTGTTGACTTTTGGTCCTTTGCTTGTTTATTGGTTGGTTTTGAGGGGGATTTGTGGTGGGTATAGGAGTATTGTTTGGTTATTTTACTTGTTTTCTTTCATTGTTTCTACCAATACACACCTACCTTTTAATCAAGGGCTGTTATTTTTCCTTTTCCATAGTTTCTTTTCCTTCAATTGGAGCCTCTTAATTTTTGATTTTTAATTGCTTAGAGGGAGGAGTTTCGGTCTTTTCTCATAACTAATCCTCAGAAAAACACCTGTGTCTCTTTTAAACTGGGACAGGATCCCTGCACTGAACTTGCTGGTGAGACTCCCAAAATTGAATATGGTCAAACATTCTTCCCAGACAAAAGGTGGCAGGACAGAAAGCTCATGCTGCCCATGGAGTTCCCAGGTGCCCCACCAACTGAACCTCAAAGCCAAAGGTTACAGGCTTTCTTTCCTGGGGGAAAGGCCGTGACATCACAAAGGGGCCCATGGCAAATGGGTGGGGCTGCACTGTGACATTTTGTAACGTTGGTTCTTTGGTTTCCAGGGGCTATTCCAGAATGGAGAGGATGGGCTGTGACATCACAAAGGGGTATTTGGAACACGGATAGGGTTGAACTGTCACATGGTTGGGGCTTGTTTTTTGGTATCCACAGGCTATTCCAGAATGGACAGGATGGGCCATGACATCACAAAAGGGCTCAAAGCACATGGGTGGGTCTGACTGTGCTGGTGTGGGGTGTTGGTTCTTTGCTTGCCAGGGCCTGTTCTGGAATGGAGAGGATAGGCCATGACAAGTAGTGCCTGTCAGAACTGCAAAGATGGACCCACAAGAATCTTACATGGGGGAGATTCTCTGCTCTGCCCTGCACACCCCAGTGCTGGGGTCAAAACTCAGCCTCTCCGCTTCCCTCTCCTAAGGGACTTGTT
>NW_020961462.1:0-1550 GCF_003031625.1 Empidonax traillii | reverse complement strand
GGGAGGACTGTCCAGTGATAGCGCTGAGATGGTTCTGCTGTGTTGATGGAAGGCACTGTAAATGTGAACCCACGAGAGCCTTTATTCAAGTCTACTAGTCTGTATTCAATGTTAAAGAAACGATCTTTTCTATCAATAAGAACAATAGGCCACTTTATAAAATATCATTGTTGGTGATGGAAACCCTGGTTGGAGAGCCCCCATCGGCTCTATAATTTTATTGAGTTCTCTTAAATCCTGTAGCAGTCTCCACTTTCCATTGGATTCTGTATGGTAAAAATGGGGAAATTCCAAGGACTATCAGTTGGCACAATACATCCCTTTGCTATTTGTTCATGTACTAGTAGGTTGATTTCCTTCAATTTCTCTCCCTTTAGGGGCCACTGGGATACCCAGATTGGGTGGTCCAAGAGCCATGTGAGGGCAGGAGATTGCGGCTCACCAGTGGCCTTTAAACTAAATTCGAGGTAGTTAGTTGGACTCCCCATTGTCCTTTCATATCTCTCTCCCAGAGGGTCATTGGGATATTAAGGACAGAGGGCTTTGCTGAGGCAGTTTTACCTTCTGGTCCTTCAGTCAGTAAAGTGGAGACACTTTGGAGCGGTGTCTGGTCTCCTCCTACCCCTTTGATGTCGATGCAGGGCTCCGTAGTGCTCCATTCCTTCGGCCAGTCGCTCTCTGCAAAGATTGTGATGTCTGCTCCTGTGTCTGTAAGACCTTGAACTCGAGCACATTGGTGAGTGTTGGGAAAAAATACCCTGCAGGTTGGCATTGGCTGATGGGTAAAACGGACTGTGACCACTGGACCATCAGCACAGAGTCCAAAGTGTCCCCCCTACAGCAATGGGGGTTAAATTGGCAATGGGTGTTTCTGTGTCTTGCTCCACAGATGGAAATAGAGCTTTTACAGTCACTTCTAATGCCTTAGGGTTGTCTACAGTCACTGTTTGTGGGATAACTGTAAACCCTGTATTATTAGATGGAGCAGCCCCAGTTAAAATGTATTTTCCAGCAGGTTATTTGTTGGTCTCACAAGAACTGTTTGGTAGTTGTCACTGCTTATTGTGAGTTAGTGGGGAGATGCCAACTCCACCCTAGAGACACTTGCTCTGGGTCTCTGTCCGGGAGTGAGGGGAGCAGCTGGGTGTGCTTGACTTGTGGGGCATTTTTTATCATCTCTGCCCTTCGTGCTCGGCTCCCCATTTCCCAAAATCGAGGCCAGCCTTTGTGCAGCTTTGGGTGAAAGCAGCCTCCCCTCTCTGTCCAAGAGTGATCTACAGTCACTGGCCCAGGGCAATCCCTTTTGGCTTTGGGGACACAAGCTGGGTGGTACTGTGGGTGCTCTTCTTTCCAGCTGAGGGCAATCCCTTTTACAATGTCCTGTTTGTGTGCAGTGGTGACACGGAGCCTCCTTCTGTTGTGGTTGCACTGCCAGGACTTCAGTTGGTAGGGATTTGTTGTACCTGTAGGATCCTACATTGCAAAACTCCTTAACCACGTCCATTGGAGTGGGATCTTTGAGGGACCTTGATATTTGTTGACAATCATTG
>NW_020961461.1:4756-6291 GCF_003031625.1 Empidonax traillii | reverse complement strand
AAAGTATCCCCCTTACGCCTGGCAATGGATTTGTTCAGTGCCAGTATCACAGCCTTGTTCCCCTGGCTGCCAGCCAAGGGCCTTGTGACATCCCAGCCTTTGTGGAACAGCGCGGGGGCTGAAAATTGTCAACTCGTCCCACAGCAGCACGATGCCCAGCCAGGGCATCTCCTGGCTCCTCAGGCTCTCTGTGCTCCTGTTCTTGCCTGGCACACTCGAGCCTTGCAGTCATCACAGAGGTGCCATTGCTGATAACCGGGCTTTTCCTTGGATAGAGCCTTGCCATCAAAGGGAGCAGCAGCTGGAGACAGGGCAAAGAGGGGGGTCAGGCTGGTGGGATGGTGCCGGCGGGCCGTGAGCCAGAAGCCTGCAAGGCCTGGGGCCAACAGGGTGTCAGGAGACAAGCGGGAGGCCCTCGGGAGGAGGAAAGCTGGGCAAGCCCCAAGGCTCCTGGGCCTCTCCCTTGCCAGCCCTTTCCCAAGGCCCCGAGGCAGAGGTGGGTGTGCGTCTGTTCTTGCAATTCTGGCAGGTGCTTCTTGTCAGAGATCAAGAAGTTTCTGCAGCTTGTAGACAGATAAGATGCTGAATAGCATCTGGAATTCAGGAGGAAACAGTTTGTGACCTGCTGAGCCACAGTGACATTTGTCTCATGTGTGACATTTTGGGGACACAGGGACCACCCTTGGGGACAGCAGTGACATCACATGGGACAGTGGTGACATGAGACCAGTGACATCACAACTGTCTGGTGATGTCACAGGGACTGTGATGACACCAATTGCACAACTGTGACATCATTGGCAATTTCAGAGACATCACAGGGACAGTGGTGACATCACTGGGGATGCCGGGGATGTCTGGGGGCTTTTGGGAGGGCACCTGCCCTTCAATACGGCACCCAGCACACCCCAAAAAGTGCTGGGACCCCCGTAAACCGATGGGAAACGGGTGGGAGAGGTCAGAAGAGTGAGGAGGGCAGAAAAGCTTTGGCTACCTGTCCCCTCCTCCGTGTGACAGCATCGGGTCCCCACCCTTGGGTCCGTGTCCCCAGCCCTGCGACCCCCGGCTCTGCCAGGACATGGAGGAGGACCAGGTCGGCTCCATGGGCTGAGACTGATGGGCTGAGAGGGGGCTGAGGGGAGTCCCCTGTGTCCCCGGGGTGCAGGAACTGGGGGGTCGTTTCTGCTGGGCCCCCCGAGCTTGGTGGGGGAGAGGAACTGGAGGGGGTGGTGCTGGGGTGGGATGATGCCACCCCTCGGGTCCCCAAGAGCTGCTCAGGGTGGGGAAACTGAGGTACAGATTGAGGGAGGAGGGGCTGGCGGGGCTTTTCTCGAGGCTGTGGTTGGCTGCTGCGCCACCCCCATGCTGGGACCACCAAAAGAGGAAAGAAAGCCCTGAGCCTCTGTCTCTCAAGAGAAGGTGGTGCACAACCCTTGGCACTACACAAAGAGCAAAGGTGCAAAGCACCTTTGAACTGGCAGGTATCTTTCCCCATTCTAAATCCTAAATGTAAAAGTAAAAAAAATTTAAACCTA
>NW_020961461.1:0-2299 GCF_003031625.1 Empidonax traillii | reverse complement strand
CTGGGACGCTCATTTCTTTCCAAAGGTTACCGGGCTGGCACCTCCAAAGAGAAGAGGGCAATGCTTAAATGCCCAGCCCTGAAGTCCCTGCCATCGCCCACAAGGCCAACGCCAAAGCACCCAGACCTTGTCGCTCGGCTCCTCAGCCCGTGGTCTGCTCCTCTGGCAATACCGATGGGCACTGCAAAGAAATCACAGAGGCAAAGGCACATACGGACACATTCCCTCAGAGTGCAACATTCTGACCCCTCTTGGGTTCTTTTTCACTCACCTCTTACTGCAAGGACCTCCTTCCCATTCTGCTGACTCTTGTCACCTTGTGTACCACTGGAAAAAAAACAAACGACAAGGTATCTTCTTAGATCCACCAATGACACAGTTCACCATAAATATCTTTGCATTCAGACTGGCCCGAATATTCTCACCTTGCTCGTCTGCCTTTCAATTCCGACAGCCCAATCGACCACTTGAATCCGACCTCGAAAGAAAGAACAAAAGGTCGGTCACACAATGAATCACAGAATCAGAGCATCAGCTGGATTGGAAAAAACCTCAGAGATCATCAAACCGATGTCTTGATCCACTTTCACTCTGCTTACTAGAGCCTGCCAGCTGCCTGGCAGGGGCAGGAAAAAGCAAAGCCCGCTCCTCCCTGAGCATGCACATGGCCAGGCAAAGGCTGGAAGGAAGAGCGGGAGCCCAGGCCACTGCAGTAAGGCATTCCCAGGAGCAGCTGGTGGCACAGCAGCAAGTGTCCTGGAGCTGCCACTGCCCAATCCTGGCTTCTCAGGATGCTTCCATAGAAAAAGAGGCTATGGGCAGTGCGGGACAAGATCTCCCCGTGGCAAAGGCAGAGGTTGCCGTCTCCAGGGCATTCTCTGGAGCCAGTAGAGCAGGAGCAGATGGAGGAATATCTGCGCAGCCGGCTTCCCTGTAGAGAGACACTCCATCCCTCCCAGAGCCTCTGGGAGAGCTCTCGCACTCCAGACAGAGGAATCCCTGTGCACAGGTCTCCCTTCTCCCTCTGAGCCACAGGTATCAGGAGACCCGTCTCATCTCTGAGGATGCACCTGGCAAGGGAAAGGCTGGAATTTCCCCAGCCTGGAAAAGGTCCAAGGAAGGCATTGCCCGCAGCAAGTTGCACAGCTGAAAGAGTCCCGTAGCCACCAGTGCCCAATCCATGGCTCCCTTGACGCTTCAGCAGTGCAGTAAGAGATTACTTTCCATACGTTGCTGCACAAGATCCTTCAGTGCAAAGGCAGGTCTCCCAGGTCCAGGGCTCTCTCCTGAACCAGTAAGGCAGGAGCAGGAGAAGGAAGATCTCTGCACCACATTTACTTTCTGGCAAGGCACTCCATCCCTGGCAGAGCCTCTGGGAGATCTGCTGGAGTCCTGCCCACAGGGAGTGCTCTTTCTTGGCTCCCTTGGAGTCACAGCTGTCAGGAGACTTGTGTCATGCCTGAGAATGCAACTGGCAAGGAAAAGCATAGAAGCCATAAGCGAGCTTCAGGCTGGAGGGAAGGTATTGGCAGCAGCAAGTTGCACAGCTGAAAGAGTCCTGGAGCCACCGGTGCCCAATCCATGGCTCTCAGGATGCTGCCCCAGGGGTAGAGGCTCCACGCACTTCTGGACAGGGTCCTCCAGAGTCAAGGCTGGCTGTTCCCATCTCTAGGGTGCTCTATTTTTCCGTCTGTGGACGACCAAGAAAGGGAATATCTCCTGCACACCTGTGTTACTTCTGGCCACAGCCTTCATCATGCCCAGAGCGTGGGTGAGACCCGCTGGCCTGCAGATGGAGAAGCCTCTGTCGATAGGAGTTCCTGCTCCCTTGGAGCTGCGGCTGTCAGCAGAGCCTGCTCCTGGCTGAACATGCACATGGGAAGGAAAAGGCTGCAAGGAAGAGTGGGAGCCCAGGCCATTGCAGTGAGGCATTGCCAGGAGTAGGTGGCCCAGCAGCTACTGTCCCCGAGACACCGGTGCCCAAGCCATGGCTCCCAGGAAGCTGCGGCAGTGCCACATCAGGATCCCATGCAGCAACGTGTGGGGGGTCGTCTCCTTCAGCAAAAGCAGGTGTTCCCAAGTCCAGGGCTCTCTCCCAATGCGGTATGGCAAGAGCAGGAGAGGAATTTCTCGGCATCGCAGTTCCTTGTGGCAAAAGACTCCATCCCTGGCAGAGGCTCTGGGAGACCTGCTGGAGTCAGACACAGGAGCCCCTCTGGACGGGTCTCCCTGTTGTCTGGCAGGGGCAGGAAATAGCAGAGCCCGCTCCTCCCTTTGGGATGCACTTGGCCAGGCAAAG
>NW_020961460.1:4612-6292 GCF_003031625.1 Empidonax traillii | reverse complement strand
CAGCATCTGCCAGATCCTGAGTGTCTGCAGGCCCTGGTGCTGCTGCTGTTGCTCCTTGTGCCAGCAGCCAAAGTGTCAGCACAGAGCCAGAGCTCTGCCAGCAGCCAGGAGCGTCTGGAGTCACTGGCACCGCAGGGCGGGGGAGGTTGTGGCCGTTGCTGTGCCAGGAACACACACTCAGTCCCTCTGTGGATCTGGGGAGATGCTCACACTGCCCCCCACATCCTGTTCTCAGGGATTTCACAACTTTGCCCTTTTGGGAACAAGGCCGCCTGGACCCCGCTCAGCAGATGATGGGAAATGTGACTGGATTGAATGTCCTTCCTGCAGCACCTGCATCCCAGAGCTTGCCAGGAGGCCCTGGAGGCCCTGGCACAACAGAGGGGATCCCTCCTGGGAACGGGGGCACAAAGGGCTGCACTGACGGGTCCAGCATGGCCTGGGGGGATCCTGCACCGTCCTCCTGCAGCCTCTGTGCCTGACCCACACTGAGGCTTTAGCTTTCCCTGATCCTTGGCAGTGCTGGCCAGTCCTGGGGAAGGCCCCCCTGCTGGGCTAGAGGAATGTTTTCCAAATTATGCAGGCACTGGGCAGTCCTGCCAGGGACCGTAAGTGGGAGGCAAGACCTGAGAGCTGGGGACAGGCAAGCACTGCCCGTGCCAGAGAAAGGGCAATGAGGGAGAGCGAGGTTCGTGTGTGTCTCCCGAGGGCCCGAGTGTGTCCCCTCAGGGTGTGAGTGCTGGGCTGGGGAGGGAGAGCTGGGGGTGGCCCTTCCTGACACAGGGAGGGGTTTTGTCCATCTCACTCCAAGGGACGATTGGTCAAAGAGCTGCACTCCCCCGTGCTCTCTGTCCAGCCCCGAGTCCTGTTCAGGGGGTGTGAGAAGGCCACTGAGGGTAAAAAGACAATGACACAGAAGTTATAGGGAAAAATATGGTTACTACTCCCTGGATAGAACATGGTCAGCACACTCGACCTCCCACACACAATGCAATCCAAGGAGGACTGAGTAGAGCCACAGCAGAGTGGAGACTCTGCAGTGCTGTCAAAACCCCTGCAGAAGAGGGAACTCCCTGGTACCTTGTGGCTGATCAGCTGCACAGCAGCTGGAAACCAAGGTAGATATAGGAACATGTCCTGCCATTGAATCAGCAACCCTGGCAACATTGTCACCCAGCATATTCCCTCATTCAGAGATGCCAGCAAAATGGGAAAGAACATTTCCTGGCAATGTCAGCCCTGCCACGAGATGGCCAAAGGTGGGCAGGACACACTGACGTGCACAATTGTTCCTCCAGGTGCAGACAAGATGAGACTCAGCAGGACCAACCTGAATGCAGTGGTGGGCATGGCAAACAGAGAGGCAGTAAATGCTGGTATTGCCGGGATTGTTTATGTCAAAGACTTCCTTTTGGCTGTGGCCATCGGTCTGATTATTTTCATATTTCTTCACAAGGTGCTCCCTGCGTGGGCACAGGGCACACCAGAGAGAGTGAGTTGGTGGGCCTGGGGGGAGTGTCCAAACCGGTGTTGGATGGCTGCTCTCAGCCGTAGCAGCCGTGGGGCTTTCTGAGCTGAGGTGCTCTGGGTGCCCAGTTCGCCTCTGCCCAAACTCAGCAGAGGTTTGTGCTGTGAGCTGGTGCCCCGTTTTCTGCCCAGAGCTCTCTGTGCCCACAGCTC
>NW_020961460.1:0-1228 GCF_003031625.1 Empidonax traillii | reverse complement strand
CCTGGCCCAGGTACCTGACGGACCCCAAGGGGAACACCCACGAGGGGCAGCGCCCCACGGCACGGGGTGGGGGGCACTGGATGGGGGTGGCCTCAAACTTTCTTCCAAGCCTCCAGCACCAGCTGCCCAGCAGTCAGGGGAGGGTCAGTGGACTCGGGCCAGACATTTGAGGAGGGGGGTGCGAGGCATGTGATTGATGTGGAACCAACCCATCCAGCTTCCAGGCCTTCTGTGTGGAACGTTTTCCATTTGAAAGCATCTCAGTGCTTGCTTGACATAAATAACCGGAGTTGGGAGGCCACGGGATGAACTTTGAGCCTGGCAGCTGTGTGGTGTCAGGCAGAGCTGGAGCCAAGTGAAGCCTGGAGCTGTTGACTGGAACATGCACAGTCTTTGGAACAGACAAAGCTGCAGCTTGCAGCCCTCAGATCGTGGGGCATGAGCTGTAACTACCATGGCCCACCATGGACTGCAGCCCAGTGACCCCCCAAAACTGCCCACAGAGCGGGTGAAGCTGAGCACGTGGCAGCCCCTTGGGAATGAAGAGCGAAGCAACAGAGAGCAAGAAGCCCCCAGGCCCTGAAAATGCTCCTGGTCTGGGCTGAGGGAGGGGGAGTGGAGTCTGTTGGGGTGTCATTGCCCAGGCATTTCTTTATTTGGGATCCCCTGGTGAGGAACCAGCTTGAGCTGCCAGAGGATAGGACTGACCTGTGCCAATGACCGCCGTGGATGGGGCGAGAGCCCAGGGTCACCCCATCTGTAACAGGGAGGAACGGGGTGCTGAGGGGGCTGTGGGTACCAGGGAGGGATGTGGGGCCTGGGGGGGTGCAGGTCCTGGGAAAGGCTCAGAAGTGCCCAGGGGGTTGCAGGTGCCCAGGGGCAGGAACAGAGCCCGGAGCGTGGCATGGACTGACCGTGACCCCCATTCCCATCTCCCTGTGCCAATGGAGGGGAACAGGGAGACAACTGGGAATAAAGTTGAGCCTGGGAAGGAGGGAGAGGTGGGGAAAGGTGTTTTTAGGATTTGGTTGACCTCTCATTCCCCTGCTCTGATTTGATTGGTAACAAATTCAATAATTTCCCCAAGTCGGCTCTGTTCTGCCTGGGACAGCAATGGGGGAGTGAGTGACCCCTCCCATCTTTATCCCACCCCCCTTGTATTTCCCCTGCTCTGCCCAGGTTTGGGGAGGGATGGAGCAGTTTGGGGGCACCTGGTCTCCAGCCCCCA
>NW_020961459.1:0-6293 GCF_003031625.1 Empidonax traillii | reverse complement strand
CTTTGTGAAGCTCACAGAATCCCAGGAGCACAGAATTCCAGGATCCCAGAATATGCCTGGTTGGGCAGGGCCCACAAGGATCTCAGGGTGGTTTTGGAGGGAGGGGTTTGTTTTGCCCAGGACTGTGGTTCCTTCTGGACTGGAAGGGCAGGATTTGGTGCTGGATGCTCATCTTTGACTGGCACCACCCCTGGTTTTGCCACGTCCTCCCTGGAGATGCTGCAGGTGCTGCAGCCCCATCTGTGATTCCATAGGGAGGTGGTCATGGAATGGGGACCCTTGGGATGGTGTGGACTCCCAATGACTCCACCCATCCAAACCAAATCCTTATAATCCTCCTGGGTGGGTGTCATCCCTCCCAAATTCCATGCAGACAACACTCTCTCTCCATTATTCCCACCTTAAATAACTCAACAGGGGTGGTTCTGTAATTCCAACAAAGGTGGAATCCGTGGGAATGGCGGGGGGGGGGGGAAGACAGAGCAAATGTGTAATTGGGCTTAATCCTCCTGCACTCAAGGAAGCAACAAAACATCTCTCCGTGTCTATTTAGTCAAAACACGGCGGCATCGTCGCTCTGCTGCTCGGGGACAATAAAGATGCAAATAAAGTCAACATCTCCTCAGCTTTTTTGCCTGGCTGGTTACTGGGGAGAATATTATTGAGTTCTGATTGCTTTGGATGAGATGCTCTATCAGAGCCCGCACGTGGCTCTGCTTCTGGAGGTGCTGAACGGAGCTGGAATGAAAATGAGAAGCCCCTTCCCTGCAGGATCCACGCTCTGAGGGGGGGTCTGAGCTCTGAGGGGGCAGAGAGAGGGAGTGGTGGGGGTTCTGTTGGGGGTATGGGGGGTGTTGGGGGCGTGGGGTGATGAATGGCTTGTGGTGCAGGCTGGAGGGAATGGGTAATGCATTCTCAGCCTCCTTCCAGCCCCCTTGGCTGCGCTGAGTTTAGCGGTGACCAGGAATTGTCGCTTCGTTCCCTTCCTCTCGATGTCCTGGATTTGGAAATCTGAGTTGTGAAGAGGGACCTGAGGCCAGACCTCAATGGGGTCTGCAGATCCTCACGAGGGGCAGCTCTGATCTCTGGGTGACAGGGACAGGACCCAGGGAATGGCTGGAGCTGTGCCAGGGCAGGCTCAGGGTGGATCTCAGGGAAAGGTTCTTCCCCCAGAGGGTGGTTGGCACTGCCCAGGCTTCCCAGGGCAGTGGGCACAGCCCCAAGGCTGCCAGAGCTGCAGGAGGGTTGGGATGATCCTCTGGGGCACAGGGGGGGATTGTTGGGGTGTCTGGGCAGGGCCAGGGGTTGGACTGGATGGTCCTTGAGGGTCCCTTCCAGCTCAGGAGATTCCACAGTTCTATGAAACCCCTACACTTCCAAATGGGAAGGAGATGGTGCCTCCTCACCTTCTTTCTCGATCCGAGGACATTCCCAAGGCAGGTCTGTGCTGCCAGAAGGATTAGGAGATGGATGAGGAGAAGGTCAATCCATTCCCAAGAGCTGGAGGAGCTGCAGCAGGAGGGAGCCAGGATGGGAGCTGGGGGTGTGAGACACTGATGGAGCAAGACATTTGTGAGCTGATCCAGGATTTCCTTTCACTGGGGTGGGGATTTTTGGAGCCCAGTTTTACTTGTGGCGATCCCTGGGACAGGGGTTTTTTGGGAATTAGTAGGAAAACAGTGGGCTGAGCTGTGGTGGCGTGGCTGGGTGGCAGAGGGGACATGTACAGCAATTAAACCTACTTTTATCTGTCCAGAGCATACACATATATATGTATTTATATATGTATATATATTATATTATACATATATTTTTATATATATTTAAATCTATATAATATAATATATATTATATAGTTATCATATATAGTGATATAGATTTTTATATATATTATATCAGACATGTATTTGTATTTATTTATATCTGTATATTATGTCAGATATATGTATTTATATCTGTATATCAGATGTATGTATTTATATCTGTATATTATATCAAGTGTATATATATATATGTATCAAGTATATTCTAATATATTTATACCTCTATATTATATCAGATACATATTTATATATCTTTATATCTGTATATTATATTAGGTATGCCTTTTATGTATATTTATACCTGTATATTATATCAGATAAATTTATATATTCATATGTGTCTATTATAACATTTATCTCTTTGTATCTCTTTATATCTGTATATTAATGTATTTATACCTGTATATTATATCATAGACATATTTATATATCTTTATATCTGTATGTGATATCAGACGTGTTATATATACTTAAAACTATATATATTATATATTATATAGATATATATGTTATATATTTTATATCTGTAAATTATATCAGATATATATTTATATAGTTTTATGTCTGTATATTCGATATATCTTTCTATCTATTTACATCTGTGTATTATATCAGATAGTTATTTTATGTATATTTATCTCTGAATTTTATATCAGGTATATGTTTCATGTATCTTTATACCTGTATATTATATCAGATACATATTTATATAGTTTTATATCTGCATATTATATAAGATATGTATCTTTTATGTGTATTTATCTCTGTATTTTTTATCAGGTATATATTTTATGTATATTTATACTTATATATTATATCACATATATATTTATATGGATTTATATATGTATATTATATCATACATATATATATCATATGTATATTTATCCCTCTATTTTGTATCTGATATAATTTATATATCTTTATATCTGTATATTATATCAGATATATATTTATGCATTTATGTCTGTATATCAGATATAAATGTTATATATCTTTGTATATTATATCAGATATATGTATATTACATCAGATCCAATTATATAGATTTATATTTGTGTATTATATCAGATACATATTTAAATCTGTATATTGTATCAGATAAATTTTTATAGATTTATGTCTGTGTATTATACCAGATATATCTGTATATTATATCAGATACATAGATTTATATCCGTGTAATATATCAGATATATATTTAAATCTGTATATTATATCAGATCAATTAGTATAGATTTATATCTGTGTATTATATCAGATATATCTATATATTACATCAGATACATTTATATAGATTTATATCTGTGTTTTCTATCAGATATATTGCTATATTATATCAGATCAATTTGTAAGGATTTATGTCTGTGTATTATATCAGATATATATTTAAATCTTTATATTATATCAGATTGTTCAGTGTGAGGAGGGAAAGGGACTGGGAGGACATGGAAATGGAAAAAAATCTTGGGTTGTGGAAATAGGAAAAATCTTGGTTAATGGGAATAGAAAAAATCTTGGGTTGTGCAAATAGATTTATATAGATTTATACCTGTGTATTCTATCAGATATATATTTGAATCTGTATATCAGATCCATTTGTATAGATTTACATCGGTGTATTATATCAGATATATATCTAAATTGGCAAAAGTGGAGGTTCCAAGCACTCCCTCCCCAGAATAACAGTGATAAAAAAAAAAATGTAGGATTCAACTTTCAATGGAAAAACTTGACTTAGTTCCTACCTCTGGCATCACCTTTTTTGGCCTCTTCTCTAATCAGTTCATGCTCCAAACTCTGCTTTCCCTCCTTTCCTCTCACTGCCCAGCCCTTCTCTCCCATCATTTATCTGCCAGATGGACCCTCTGAGATGGGAGAGGCTCTCAGAGGGTTATTTTCTCCTGGCAGAGCAGTGGTGGTGCCCTCAAAGGTGTTTGATGAGCGACACTTTCAGTGAAACTTCTCCTCCCTGCACTGCTCTCCCTGCCAGGACAGCTTTTTATCCGGCTTTTCCAAGGCCCACAGGATTTTTTGGTGGTGTTTGACTCTCTGAACTGAGGACTGTGAACTAAAAACTGAGGGAAATGGGTTATTTATTTCACTCCAAGACGGATTTCCAACCCAGAGAGGACAGGAATGGTTTGAGCTTTCCCCTGTGGCTCCAGGATTACCAAACATTCCTGGATCAGGGATCTGGCTGCCCTCCCTGAAAGGAAACGGCCTCAAGTTGTGCCAGAGAAGGTTTAGGTTGGACACTGGGGAAAATTTCCTCATGGAAAGGGTTGTCCAGCCCTGGCACAGCTGCCCAGGGCAGGGGTGGATCCCCATCCCTGGAGGAGTTTAAAATCCCTGTGGATGTGGCACTTGGGGACAGGGGGCAGTGGTGGCCTGGGCAGCGCTGGGGGGAATGGTTGGACTCCATGATCTCAGAGGGCTTGTCCAACCTAAATGATTCCATCATTCCAAAATCTGTAGTGGGCACTCAGATCCTTGGATAACTCCATTTAGGAGACACCTAAATGTGGGCATTGGGATCAGTGAATTAAATCCCACTTTTTTGGAGCTGTGCTTGACCAGCCACACTCAGACTTTCAGCTGTAACTTGGGAACCCCTTTGCTGGGCAGGAAGGGATGTGTATATATATATATGTATATATATATATATTCCATGTTTAGCCTATTTGGAATGTTCTCAGATGGGATTCTCTCATGCCCAGGAGGAGCAGATTCCTCGCTGCCCGTTGCCAAAGCTCTCTGCAATTTGTTGCACGTTATTTCCTTCTCCTCCCCTAATCAATCCCCTAATTAATGATCGAGTTGTGTCCTCTCTGCTTATTTTGTGGCTCTCACTCTTTCCCCAGCTCAGCCTCTTTGCTGTATTTCCTCTCTGATTTGCTTCCCCCCCATCTCCTCCTCCCTCAACATCATCTCTTTGCTCTCTTAAGTTTTATTTTTTCCCAGCCATTCCCAGCACACCATTTTTTCCGCCCCTCCTACATCCACTTCTCTTTTATTGTTGTTGTTGATGTTGTCCTTTTGATTGCTTTCTCCCTGACTGTTCCTTAAACACTCCTTGCATTTCAGCTTCCAGAAATTGCCCAATCTGCTCCGATTTGGGTTTGAATTTCTAGAAATTACCATGAGGGTTTTTTTTTTTCTGGGCTGTTTTTATTTTATTTCTTTTTTTTTATTATTTTTTTGCAGAGGCTTCTGGCTGATGGGATGAGGAAGGTTCTGAGGAACCTGGGACATGCAACAAGAGAGTGTTCAGAGGGTCAAACATCTCCTTCTCCCAAACTGTGGGTGTGAGTGGTTGAATACGAAATCTCTGCTTCAAAAAAGCACGAGGACCATCTGGAAAACACCCAGGAAAGTGCCACTGGAAAGATCCGAGCTGTGACAAACTTGCTGGGGCTCTGCAGGGACCTGCAGGTCCTTCCTCAGCTCCTGGGGCTGGTGATGGAGCTCCCTCACATTTATTCCCTCACATTTATTCCCTCATCTTTCCCCCGGGGATTTTGCCTCTTTGCTGCTTCCAGCTTGAGAAATGTGGGCAGAGGAGCTTCAACCCACAGGAACAACTTTCCCAAAGAGGTTCCAGCAAGTCTCCAGTCCCCATCAGGTGGGAGCTCAGGACCTTTCTGAGTCAAAATCTGGCCTTGACATTTACCTGGTGGGGTTTTCACCCCTGAAAAAGTCCCCAAGGGACAAAAGGGAGCTGCAGGAAACAGGACCTGTGGTGCTGGACTGACCTCCCTCTTCCTTCTCTCCCCCTGGGAGGATCCAGAGATGTGAGAGACGAAGGAGTGAGTTGTTTCTTCCAAGCTGGTAGTTTTGGTTGGTTACTGATCATCTGGGGGCTCAAATATGAGTGTGCAGGGACAAAGCTCTTCCCCTGCTGATGGGATCAAAGTCAGAGAAGCTGAAGATCCCAGAGGGGATCATTATCTTCCTTCTTAGGAAGTCAGATACCTCCTCTAGATCTGATTAAATCATTCAGTGATGAAGGGACAGAGGAATAAAGGCTCTCACCTGCCAGTCTCAGCCACCCCACCCCCCAAACTCAATTATTCTCTAGAAAAAGGTTTTATTGCCCCTGCACAGCTTCCAAATCCAGGTGTCAATCCTGCTGTTTGGAAATGGGGAAGATAAGCTCCAGAGTGACCAGTGCCTGACTTTTGGGACAAGGACATCACTTGGAAAGGCAGGGATTTTTCCAAGGGCCTGGAAGGACAGGACAAAGGGGAATGGATTCAAAGTGGGAGAGGGCAAAATCAGATGGGATATTGGGAAGGAATTGTTGGGTGGGAGGGCAAGGGGGGCCCTGGCACAGGTTGGGCAGAGAAGCTGTGGCTGCCCCTGGATCCCTGGAAGTGTCCAAGGCCAGGTTGGAGCACCCTGGGCTGGTGGAAGGTGTCCCTGCCCATGGCAGGGGGTGGCACTGGATGGTGTTTCTGCTGCAGGACC
>NW_020961458.1:0-6294 GCF_003031625.1 Empidonax traillii | reverse complement strand
AGAGCAGTAAAGCTCTTGGGAAGCTTATTTAGAATAGTTGTAAAGAGAGCATAGCCCGTGGCCAAGTAAGGAATGGAGCTGAAATTCTACCTCTCTCCTGGGCTTACGTGCTTATCTGCACCCCTGGAGACAGGTGCCTCAACCTGACTGGGAAGGCATTGTTATGCTCAGGAAGGAGAGTGGATCTTCAGCACTGATCACTGCTTGGCCCTAGGGTGTAACTGATAAGAGGCAGTTTCAGAGGCAGTAAGTTGAGCTTACTGCCTGCAAAAGTCTATTATACACTCATAACTGTCAACTTCTAGAGCAGTATGCTGGTTACTGGGCTGCAGAGTGATCGAGACAGACGCCCCATTACTTGCCTTACTGAGCACTGCCAGTGTGCAGCCAGAAATGCCCTCAATTTGTGGAAATGGCAATGATGTGGGAAAGCGGCAACTCAATTCAGGAGCTGGCATGAACTACACAGTTCCCCTTCTGGACTTGTTTGTGACTGACATCAGAAAGTTGTGGTTATAACGTTTAGAAATATTCCTGCCTGCCTCTCTAAAAACTCCGTTTCTGTAGAGGAAGTTCCATTTTAGCCCTTCTAACTTGAGCTGCTTATGAAGTGAGACCACCAAGAGTGAGGTGCAAGAGGGGAACTGAACAGATGGAATATACAGAAGAGCTGAGAAGAGGGAATAATGAGATGCACTAAGAAAAAAAATGTCTCATTGGCATAAGACTTTGTGAGGAAAAGAAAAAGGAGAAATGACATGAACAAGCAGAGGCTGAAAGCTGAGATGATATTAGTGAAGGAACAAAAACAAGTTAAAACCATCATTACAAAGAGTTACAATGCACTGTGGTGTCATTTGTGACTCTGACTGCATGCTCTACTGAACATTGCTAGGAACATTTATCATTCCAGCAGCCATAGGCTGAGTTACTGTGGGCCTCAGTGACATCTGGAAGGATGAGCACTCAGTCTTTAATGGAAAGTTAGAGATCACTTGTCACAGCAATCCACACATCAGTTTGTGTAGCAGCTGTACATGCTTATGTTTTGTTTGAGGTGAATATTGCTGCTGTTTAATACATATAATTTTGTAATGAAAAAAATACAGTGCTTTGGAAATGTCAACACCGAATTGGAAAAAATAAGGCTTGGTCCTTTATCACTTCAGTGCTTCATTCCCCCCCTCCATTGTTATTCAAAAAAAAAAAAAAAAAAAAAAAAAAAAAAAAAAAAAAAAAAAAAAAAAAAAAAAAAAAAAAAAAAAAAAAAAAAAAAAAAAAAAAAAAAAAAAAAAAAAAAAAAAAAAAAAAAAAAAAAAAAGGAAAGAAATTATGTAATGTGAAGCCCCTAGGCTAGATGAGACAGCTTAAAATAATTCAGTAATTTTTAAAAACTTATGGTGAACTGGAGAGGTGACAGTTGAAGCTATTGTTTCATTTGTAATCTAAGACATCACTTCTGTTTTAATTACACAAAAATATTTAACGTTTTTATTAAGAATTAAACTGTATTTTAAGTCATGTTATTAACTCCATTTTAACTCTCATTCTTTCTTAAAAAAGCAAAGGATTTTTATCAATGGAACAGTGCTGACTCACTCCAAAAATTGGTAATGTTGCTCTACTGATAGTGAAATTCAGTCTGAAATCATGACAGGTTCACCATGTTAGTGTGTTTTAAGCTGTGCTGGTTTAAAGGCAAACTGGCAGGAGAAATTAACCCAACTCAAGAGATTATAAATCAGGATTACAATTTAATAAAAATAATACAATAAATACAATTATACAGATGAACAGTTGGTTCTAACCCACAAAAAGACCAGATGAATATCCCGACACCCTGGGGCACAAACAGAATGGTGTTTGTTGCCCCTGTTCTCAGCCCCAGATGGGCCCTCCTGAGTTCAAAAATAAAAGGAGAGGAAGAACCTGTTGGTGCGAGTGATGGTCACAGTCTGGTTGAGAGCGTTCGAGACTGGTGGTCCAAGACCCCAAGATTGTATAAACTCAGGTTCAGGCAGGAATGCCCAGCACCTCCCCCAGGGCAGGCAGTTCCGCAATGGCTGACTGTGAGTTGTGAGTGTGAGGACAGCAACATCCTCGTATCTCACAGGCCTCTTAACACCCAGCTTATATCCTGGGGGGTCAGGTGTGCTCTGGGCAGCTGCTGCAAATGGTCTATTGTTAACAGTTTCTGGCAAATGACATAGAGGGTGTAGAATACACAGTTTGGGTTACACCACACAGTGATGAACTGGTCCTGGCTGCTCTAACTAGGACATAAAACATGTCAAAATAACAGACTTACAGTGATAACCCAAAGAAGTCAATGTATCACTAAGGATTGGGGATACAAAGAGTGGCAATGACTACTTGGATGGACAACTGCTCATGGATAGACCACAGCTGACTTGGTATCTGTCTAAAACTCAAACAATCTTAAAGAAAGTTAACCATAAACTCACAGTATTTACTTGACTATTGCATCAGAATATTAGAATGTAACTGCTAGTAATAAATGGCTAGTGAAAATTATATGAAAGATGTTTTTTATGCATTGTGTCGCTTCTCTGTTAGTGGGAACATATCTCACACCTTAGTGCCTATGTTTTCAGACTAATCACAGAGTCACAGAATGGGTCAGGTTGGAAGGGACTATTGTGGGTCAACTGGTCCATGCTCTGACACCCTCCCTTCAGATATTGATAGACACTGATGAGGTCCCCTCTCAGTCGTCTCTTCTTGAGGCTGAACAGGCCCAGTTCTCCCAGCCTTTCCTTATAAGAGAGATGCTCTAGTGCCTTAATCATCTTTGTTGCCCTCTGCAAGACCTGCTTCAGGAGCTCTGTATCTCTCTTAAACTGAGAAGCCCATAACTGGACACAACACTCCAGATGTGGCCTCACTAGGGCTGAGCAGAGATGCAGGATCACCACCCTCAGCCTGCTGGCACCCTAGGATACCACTGGCCTTCCTGGCCATAAGGACACACGTCTGGCTTATGGATAACTTGCTTTAGAAATTACTGTGTCATTGTAAAGAAGCTTACTGGAATGGTAGCATTGTGTTTTATGCCTTAAGAGTGGAATTCTATTGCTCTACTTCCCAGAACTCACTGTCTACAGATATCAGTGAGTTTCATTATACTGGTGTCTGGCATAGTCCTGGACCTTGGACAAAAATTAGAGGTTTACTTTGTTTTGTACTAGAGTGTCATCTGGGGCACATAGAAGTGGAGACCTGATTTTGTTACTGATTTGTAGTGCTGATGGCCACTTTGTGGTTTAGAGTGTTTTGGATTATTTAGAAATATTGGACAGATGCCATATAACATTGCCCTAAGTTCTGTATATTCCCTACTATGGCAAGTCTGCAAGTTTGGGTTTTTTTCCTTTTTTTAAGACTTCTAGTATGTGTTCATATGTCACAGGAACATGTTTAGAAAAATTTATATAATATAGTTTGGGACAGAACACAGTGTCCTGATGCTTACTGAAAAATTTGTATCAGCTTTACAAATAGGTGGAAAGGGGGCTATTTCTGGCATAAATTGAAAAAAATCTGCTTAGTCTAAAAGAGGCAGAATCCATCTATGAGCAGAAATTGGCTGACCTATGCATCTCCTCAATAACTTTCTCAGTCACTGTTCACACATTATTGAAACACATGCACTGTGTTGTTTCTCTCTCTTTAGATAATTTTTGCCATTACATTTTGAGCCAATCTTCTCACGTAAGTTTTATAATCAGGAACCTTTATGAATTTAATTTCTTTTTAAACTTATTTACATCTCTGTAAATACTTTCAGGTTCCCAGGAACACAAACATATAAGTTATTTGTGTTTCTTTTTCACTTAATTGGGATAATCATTTCAGTACAATGTAACTGAGCTAAGCTGAACTTGAGACAAAACTAGAAATTACATGAGCCAATTTTCAAGACTGAAAAGCCATGGGAAAGACATATACTAAGTTCCCTTGAGCCAAGACCATTACTTCCAAGACCAACTTTCCTATTGTTCATGATATTACATGTAAAACTCTTCAGAATGTTCCTCCATGAGAATGTGTCTCTATCCCAGCCAAAACTAGCACATGGTGGTATAGCGTACATCCCTTGTACAGGCATTACCTTATGCATACAAGTGCCTTTGCAATAACATTTTACAATAACCTGGAAGTCAGCAGCTTGTCAATCTTTACAAATTTAGGGATCCAACTCTGTGGATTCACCTTGATTTTTTAACACTTTATTGTCAGTATTTTAACAAATATAATGACCTCAGGATATACTCTAGATTTTCCTTGCTGAAAGCAGCAGTTCCTGGCGTAATTGTACTGCAGTCATCAAGTAAATCAAGACCAAACTGATTCCTAAGAAACTAGGAATTTAAGAGCTACTTAAAATAAATAACAATAAATATAATAAATAACCAATCATATTTGCAGACCTCTTGTTCAGTTCAGTTGATGCTGTGAAGCCAACCATATTAACTTTCTTGAAAACAGTGTTTTTTCTTTGTGGATGACTTTTCAATTCACTGTTACCAAGCCTGTGAAAAAAGTCTGAGGCTTAAAAAAAACAGCCAAGAATTGTACTAATTGACATGACACTGAGAAGAACCCTGTGGTCAGAATAAGCTGTAAGCAGAATTGTCAGTATAAATATCCTATAATAACCTCCCCTTTCCCCATCCATATGGGACAGATAACAGAGACCTTTCTCTACAAGGTTCAGGACCAGAACCCCACCAGAATAAATCAAGTTCTGATTAAATCTCCTAACTCTGATTAGGGGAAAGGCAGCAAACATGGCTGCTGATATTCTAGCTTGAATAGTTAGAAAAAATCTCCAGAAAGCATCACTTTTTAACCATTGCTTGACAGAATGATAGTGTCTTACCATATTATACTGTTTATCAAACTACAGTGATGAGTTCTGTATCCTGCCTTGGAAGAGTCTTGCTGAGTAGAATCATAGAATCATAGAATCATAGAATCATAGAATCATAGAATCATAGAATGGTTTGGCTTGGAGGTGACCTCAGAATCACCCAGTTCCAACACTCCTGCCACAGGTTCCACTACAACTTGCTCATATAAAACTGACATCTCCTGCTGAAAAGCAGTAGCCAGGTGCTCCCTGTTAGCAAAGCAGAAGAGGAAAAGTGTAAACTTTTATGGTAAGAAAACTATTCCAAACCATATGAAAGTTTTATCCAAGGACAGAGTAGCATGAAAAGCAATCTCGTAGTTTCCACACTGAAAACTCATATGAAAATCTCTCTTCAAAGAGAAATTATTTTTTTAGAGGCAGAAAGTCATATCACGTGATGGATTTTTAAAGTTCCATTCCCTCCATCAGACATAATAATCAAGACAGGAAAAATTATGGAATTTTTTAATCCCAGTTTTCATAGCCTTTTCCCCTTAGGAAGAAATAATAAAGGTTGTGTTTGTCTCCTGTGTTTGAAATCAACAGTACATGACTAATACACACTTGCTTAATGAAAAAAACACCCACTAGAATGACTGAGCTCAAGAATGAATAATCCATGGGAGCTGTTTAGGGTTGGGAGAATACATAAATACTGAATTTGGTGAATATTCTTTCAATGTTCTAATGAAATCTGTTTCTACTGCACTTAGACCTACTTTTACTAATGATAAACATTGCACTAGGATGAAAAAACCTCGGTTTTGCGGACTTGACGCTCCCTTCTGAGTTATATTACGGTCATTACTCTTTATGCACTAGCGCCCCAAGCCTGTAGCCTGGATGCACGCCCACCGACCGCCCGAGCCCTCCGGTCTGAGAGACAGCTTTGCTGGACAGTGGCGGGAGAGGACCGCGACTAACACCGCGGTGGTCAAAGAGAGGCTCCAAACATGTTTATCCTTCCTTTATTGTTTCCATAGGCACGCATCCCCGTGGACAGTTCGGAGGCGGATGCAGGCAGGCGACGGCCCTCCTAAGGGTGAGCTGCCAGGCTGTGCTGCTGGGGCACGGCCGGGCACAGCCCTGCCCGCGGTCCCGGTCAGGGAGCCGTGGGACGACATTCCCGCCGGGGGACAAAGGGCACGGTCCCCGCCGGCCGCAGCCGCCCTCCTCCCCCGCGCCGCCGCCCCCGGCCTTGCGCAACACGGCGCTGCCCGCTTCCTCTCTGGCGCTGCCGGGGAGCCGCCCCGATCGCTCGCTATCGGCATTTCCCTGCCGCTCGGGAGGCAGCGGCAGGCTGTGCCCAGGGCCCGAGCGGGGGGAGGTGAGCATCGGCGGCGGAGCCGGGGCCATCG
>NW_020961457.1:8718-10480 GCF_003031625.1 Empidonax traillii | reverse complement strand
GGGGTCCCTTTGTTCCCAGGAGGTTCCTTTGTTTCCATCAGGCCCTGCCACGCCCCAGACTCCCTTTGGTTCCAGGAGGTGCTGCAGGGTCACAATGTGCCCTTTATTCCATGAGGTTCCACCATGTCCCAGGGTTCCATGATCTGTGCCAGGAGGTTCCTGGACAGAGAAACTTCTTGGCAATGGAGTTATTAGGGAAAAAAGACGAGCTGTGGGGATCAGTGTCAGGGCATGACCTGAGAAGTGCCTTGACCATCCTCCTGTTTACCATGACCAGCTTTTTCATCCCCTTTTCTCTTTATGTTCCTACACCCATTCCTTCACAATCCACTGTGATCCCACCATTTCCCTTCCTTTGGTTCTTCTCTAGAGATCCCATGACAGGTCTTGCACAGTCCCCAAATGTGTTTTCTTGTTGCTCATCATAAGTCTCAGACTCCAAGCATGAAAACCCCACCCACATTTGTGGGGTCGTCCTGAGAGGCTCTGCCATTGACCCACTTGGTGAAGCCTTCACACAGATATTTTGGAACTGTCTTTGAATTATTTTTTTTTAGCTTTTGGGCTTAGAAGGTGTCATGGTTTTGCCCTCTCAGCCCATCCCTGGGGCTGATGATGGTTTTGTCCAGGTAATTTCCGGACAAAAAGACCAATCAAAAGTCCAGAAACGCCTTTGCTAATTACATCTTCAAGAAAACGGAAGAGAAGGTTGTTGGCGCAGTTGGAATTAGAGTAGCAGCCATGTAGGGGAGAGGAGTAGCGGGCCCGAACAGGGCCAGACTCCCTCCTCCCCCGGCTTGGGCCGGGGGGGGAGCAGGTGCAGCACTGAAGTCCTTCCTTCTTTTTTATAAGAGAGTGAAGAGAAAAAAAAAGTTTAAAAGACGGACTGCTTGGACAGAAACCGCTGTGGAAGAATTCCAGCCGAAAAATAATGGAGCTTCCAAGGTCGAAGCTGGCAGCCGAAGCTGCAGCAAGAAAAGTAAAGTGTGAAAGGGGGAGGCTTGTTTTCCCCCTGCCTTTCTGCTCTCTCTCCTTAGCAGGGAAAAGACTAAAAAGTAAACCCTGCTACTTGTAAAAAATTGTTGGAGTAAAGAGACCCCCCATGCGGCTGATAGAGGAGTCTGTGGATGTACCAAAGAAAACCGAAACTTCATGAAAAGGACTAAAGTGAGGCAGAGTCCTGGTGGAGATTTGTGACCCTGAGAGAAACCTGTGCTGGAGCAGTGATGACTCAGGTGAGAGAGATCCGTGTGTGTGTGGATCCATACTTCTGTTGCAGATTTTGTGACCCTGAGAAATCTCATGCTGGAGTGAGACGGCCCATGTGAGATGTTAGAATCCGTGTGTGTGTGTGGATTCGTGCTAGACCCATGCCGAGAAGTCTATCAAGGACTGTTCTCCCATGGGGAGGGACCTCCATAGGGAAACAGGGGTGAACTCTTAAACCATTATCCCCTGTAACCCTGTGGAAGAAGATCCACAGTAAGCAAGTGTCCCCTTGCAAGCCTATGGAAAAAAAACCCTTCGGGACCTGAGTAACCTCCAGCCTTCGGTCTTAGCCCAGGAGGGGGGTAAGCCCAGCCCTGGAAGCCAACACAGAGCAAAAAGGAGAGAGAAGAAGTTCCAACTGCAATAAAAGTGCTGCTGCTGCTGAGGATTTGTTATTAGAGAGAAAGAGAGCTGGAACTCCAAAAATACAAAATGAGACTACTTCTTCTCCTTGGACTAATATAAAAAGGGAAGAAGTATTTCTGTAAATATA
>NW_020961457.1:5237-6289 GCF_003031625.1 Empidonax traillii | reverse complement strand
GTCTCCAATGTCACTGTGATATCACAGCTATCCTGTGTTGTCACTATTCCCTTGCAAGATCACTAGTCCCCAGTGATGTCATGGATGTCCCTGTGATGTCACCAGCGTCACCGATGATGTCACTGGTGTCTCTGTGATGTTAACCTTGTCCTTGTGAAGTCATCAATGTCTACATTATATCACGGCTAGTCTTTTGTTGTCACCAGTGCCCTGTGATGTCACTGGTCCACAATGATGTCTCTGTTATCCCTGTAAGGTCATCACTCTCCCCTGTGATGTCACCAATGTCCCTGTGACATCACAGCTTTCCCTTTGTTCTCACCAGTTCCCAGTGATAGTTCTGGTCCCCAATGCCACCACTGCTGTCTCTGTGATGTCACCACTGTCCCCAACGGTAACACCATGTCCCGGTGGTGTCACCAATGTCCCTGTGATGTCACTGATGTCCCTGTGACATCACGGCTTTCTCTTTGTTGGCAATAATCACCTATGATTTCACAGGTTCCTCTGTGATGTCACCACTGTCCCCTCTGATGTCACCAATGTCCCCAAGGATATCACTGGTGTCTTGCTCTTGTCACTTCCACCCCCTGTGATGTCATCAATGTCCCTGTGACATCACAGCTTTCCCACTGCTGTAAGCAGTCCCCTGTGACATCACTGGTCTCCAATGATGTCACTGCTGTCCTGGGGATATCATCACTGTCCGCAGCAGTGCCACCATGTCCCTGTGATGTCACTGATGTCCCTGTGATGTCACTGGTGTCCCTCTGTTGTCACTCTGATGTCACTGGTCCCCAGTGATGTCCCTGCTGACTCTGTGATGTCACCACTGTCCCCTGTGATGTTACCGATAGCCATGCGATATCACAACTGTCCCTTTGTTTTCACCAGTCCCCTATGAGGTCACTGGTCCCCAGTGATGTCACTGATGTCTCTGTGATGTCACCAGTGTAACCAATGATGTCACTGGTGTCTCTGTGATGTCACTCTTTACCTTGTGAAGTAACCGATGTTGGCTGTGATGTCACAGATGTCCCCGTTGATGTCAC
>NW_020961457.1:0-1752 GCF_003031625.1 Empidonax traillii | reverse complement strand
AAAGGAAAAAAAAGGATAAAAAGGGACAAAAGGGGACACCAAACAGATATACACAAACAAATTCAAGAATTATCCTAATAACTAGCAACACAAATCTCACCACGTCCCTTAGAAAAGCAGGATGGGCAGACAAGGCCAGCACTCTCCAATCTCCACATGGTAGGCCAGGGGTCACTGAAGGCCTCAGGCTCCAGATAAGCGAGACCAACACAAGGACCCCCTGCCCTGAACCTCTCAAGAAGAGAAAACAGCAAGGTCTCTGATCTCCAACCTATTTATACTCTGGTTTATGTAAAAATCGTACAGAATACTGGGAACATGGCCACTTCCTTGGTTACAGGCTGGTTAGCAGGAAGGCCTAGACCAAAACCATCACAACATCTGAATGAAATAAAGTTCCCTGCCCTGATTTCTGTGTTTAAGATGCTTCTTCAGCCCTTCTCTGGAGCTGCAGGGGCAGTGCCTGTGTGCAGAGCTGGAGGGAAGAGACTCCCAGCACAGCAGCACAGCCAGGGACAAGGGCACTTGTTCTTTCCACATCTGGGCTTTGGGAAAGGCTGGGGAAGGTTGGGAAAGGTGTTAACAGGGTGGTTTTGCCTGAGGTGTTAAACAGGGGAGCGGGTCTATCTTCACAATTCCCAAGAGAAGAGATGGCAGAAAGCTGCCCTGCAGGTTGGATTTGAAGGAAGAGGAAAAGAGACCGAGGGGAAGGGGTTTCTTTCCTGGAGGGCAGGGCTGTCGTTCGCTTGCAGGAGCCCCGCGCTGGAGTTGTCAGTCCGACTGCCAAATTGGAATCTGGACAAAGATTCCTGCCAGACAAAAGGTGCCAGGACAGATAGCTCTTGCTGCCCATGGAGTGCCCAGGGTGGCCCACCAACTGCACCTGAAACCCGAAGGTTCCAGGCTTTCTTTCCTGGGGGAAAGGCCGTGACTTCCCAAAGAGTCCCCTGGCAGATGGGTGGGGCTGCACTGTGGGGGTGTGGGGTGTTGGTTCTTTGGTTGCCAAGGGCTATTCTGGAATGGAGAGGGTGGGCTGTGACATCACAAAAGGGCCTCAAGCACATGGGTTGGTTCAGTGGGTTGACCCTGGCTGGATTTCAAACACCCACTAAAAGCTGCCACCTCCCCCTCCCTCTGCAACTCCACAGAGGAGAGAAAAAAAACAGCTGAGGATTCCTGAGTAGAGATAAGGGTGGGGAGAAAGTCACTTCCTAAAGGGCAAAACAGACTCAAAGTAGGATTGGTACTTAAATGTATTACTGACAGGATAAAAGCCAAAGAGTGAGAAATAAAACAGTCTGAGAAACACCTTCCCCACACCCCTCCTTCCTTCTCAGCTCTCCCTCCCATCCCAGCGGTGCAGGGGGACAGCAATGGGGGTTACAGTCAGTTGTTGTTTCTGTCACTGCTCAGGGAGAGGAGTTGGATCCTTCCCTGTTCCCGTGGGGTCCCTCCCACGGGAGACAGTCCTGGATGGACCTCTGCAGTGAGTCCATCCCTCGAGCAGCAGCTCTTCCCACCCTTCTGTCCCGTGGGTCCCTCCTCCATGGGCCCAGTCCTTCAGGGATGAGCTGACCCGGCGTGGGTCCCCCACAGGGGCCACGAGTCCTGCTGGGAAAAACCTGCTCCAGCCTGGGCTTCCCTCTGCACGGGCTGCAGGTCCCTGCCAGGACCTGCTCCATCCTGGGCCTGCCCCGGGGTCACAGCCTCCTTCCTGCATCCCCCTGCTCCAGCGTGGGAGCCTCCAGGGGC
>NW_020961456.1:4080-10370 GCF_003031625.1 Empidonax traillii | reverse complement strand
CTGGTGCTGCCTGGGCCCTGCCACACCCAATTCCTGGTGCCTGCTGAGTTGTGTCATCCTGGCTCAGTGCCAGGAAAGTGGCATTTCAGAGGCTGCTCCTGGAGCAGTAAACAAAGTGAGAGAGAGGGGGGGGTGCTGATACCACTGAAATGCTGACATCTCTGAGGAACCTGAGCCCGAGGCTCTGCTGGGAGCCTGCGAACGCCTTCTGACTCCACTTACCCCGGGCACGCTGATGCGTTTCTGATCTCCAGCTCGGCGCGGTTAACTCCCGCAGGTGCCCCTCGCTCACCTGCCAGGGAGAGAGGAGAGTGTGGTCAGTTAAAGAACAAACACCCAGGCGTGTGCAATAACCTCCATTTAGGGCCAGATCCAAACCCTGGGCAGCACCTGCAGAGTCTCCTTTGAACTCAAGGAAAACTGGGAAGAGGCAACAGGAAAATGGAATTTAATCGTACAAACTTCTGCTAAGTGCAATGTTTTTGGCAGGAGGGGTTTCGTAGTTCTCTAAGAACATCTAATCTTCCTGCAAATTGATACGACTAATAGTGGGCATTTTTATTCCCAGAAATCCTGGCTTGCAGTTTCCTTTTTCAGGGTCCAGAAAAGCTTTAATTCTGTGACACGTTTGTTTGTGGTTTTTTTTTTTCCCTACAAAAATATTTCATATTTAATTCGAGATTTTATGTCTTAAAACTTTGTCGACCGTTGCGCGGCGGCAAGCGAGGGAGACGATGGCGAGTTAATCATTTCTGGCTGGGAAAGCACGCAAAGAACTTGTTGGTTCAGCAGAGCCAGGAGCGAGCCGGCCTGTAACTCGGAGATGGAGCTGCAATCAGCTGCTAGTTGTGTTTAACTCGGTGTGCTGGATGCAAATATCTGACTGATTCCATTGCCTGGGAGGGTTTTGTTTGGGTTTTGCTGAAATTGTTGTGTCTGCGCGTTGTGGAGTCGATGGGAAGAGGGGAAGGGAAACCCTCCCAGCCCGAACAAACATCAACATTAATTTTGAAATGTTTGCTCTCCCTCACACCTCGTTCTCACCCCCAGGTTTGTTGTACTACGCCGGGCACGGCTACGAGAACTACGGCAACAGCTTCCTGGTGCCGGTGGACGCTCCGTGCCCGTACGGCTCCGGGAACTGCCTGTGCGTGCAGGACATCCTGGGCAGGATGCAGGCCAAGCACACGGGGCTCAACGTCTTCCTGCTCGACATGTGCCGCAAAAGGTGCCACACCTGGCGGGGAGGGTGGAGGGGGTGGTTGATTGTAAGTTCTAAGCTGTTGGTTTGAGTCGATGAAATTGTAGAAGAAACACGATCCTTTCCCCTCGCGTCGTTATCCGGGGGGAAGGAGGATGCCGGCCGTCGATGGCACGTTCATTTGGCTCGAGGGGAGGGCTTATTTTAGACCTTCTTCAGAGCTTTTTCTGCTGGTCTTTATTTAGAGCTTGAAATGCTGACTGATTTATGGGCTTTCTCTAAACAAAGCAGTTCTTCCTGTGTGCTGAGGAACTGCGGTGCCCTGGAAGTCAGCTCTGCAATCAGCACTTCTGCTCTCCAAGGAATGTTTTGTAGCAGAGGAGCTCTGGTGCCTCAGTGTCTGTGGGCCCAATTCACGCTCACAATCTGCAACCCAAATAGAAAATCCATCTACGTGAGCCTCGTGCTGACTCTGCAGACACCACGTGTATGTGTGTGTGTGTGAAAATTACTGAAAAATCACAGCTTTTGGTGTCACCTGAAACGGGCAGTTATCAGAGATGGGGTTTTGCAGATTATAGACAAATTCTGACAGTGACTGGAAGGTGGTGCTGCTGAGTTTTGCCTTTGAGCAGTCAGGGTTCGTTCCCAGAACTGCGGGAGCGAATCAGATTTGCCGGTTCTGGCGGTTTCAATCTGTCACCTTTCTTAATTCTCAACTCAGGAACTTTCCCTTCCTCCTGTTCCCAGGAACGAATACGACGACACAGTTCTCGTTTTGGACGCCCTGAAGGTCACAGCCAACATTGTTTTTGGATACGCCACGTAAGGAGATGTTTCTTCTTCTCCTGAGCTTGTTCAGGTGGTGATTAACAGCCCAGTCACCTCGGTCAGTTGGCAAGGGGGAGCGCAAAAGCTGCTGGATGGGAGGAGATTCTCGCCCCTCTTCCTGCCCTAACTTCACTCTCGATCCTGCAGATGTTTCCAGTGCTCTCTCCTCGTCTCATCACCTCGCAGGTGCCAAGGGGCAGAAGCTTTCGAGATCCAGCAGTCGGGCTTGGCCAACGGCGTCTTCGTGAAGTTCCTGAAGGAGCGGCTGCTGGAGGACAAGAAGATCACGGTGCTGCTGGATGAGGTGGCAGAAGGTGAGCTACGGTGGTGACAGTGAAAGTGGAAGTAGTGCTGGTGGTTCCTGCTGGCAGCCTTTGCACAAGAGTGCAGTGCTGGCTCGTGCTCAGCTTGGTGGCCACCAGGGCCCATTGTCAATGCTGGAAATACTCCCCTTGCCCCCCCCCCAGTCGTTTAGAAGTCTCTCGGCCTGGAATTATTCACCTTCTGGGAATCAATCACTCTGATGAATTCCTTACCCAGTCGGGGCTGTGATGCTGCTTGAGCTGGCATCGAGGAGCAGGGCAGGCCCCCTGGGAACCCTCAGGGTTCTGCAGCAGCAGGAAGGGTGTTTAGGCCTTCAGGGTGGGAAGAGCCGAGCGAGGAACGCTCGTTAATCCGCAACTTGGGACGGACGCGCCAGCACCGAAATTGCATCGACCGCGCGGCGCTGCGGCGAGGGGTCCTGACTTCATCTGGGAGTGCAGCAGCGGTGATTTTTCTTTCAGATATGGGCAGGTGCCCCCTGACCAGAGGCAGGCAGGCCCTGGAGATCCACAGCAGCCTGTCGGAGAGGAGGGCCCTGAGCGACCCCGTGCAGCGAAGCTCGGCCTCGGCAGCGGCGCTGGCGCGGAACCTGCAGTGGGCAAAGGCGCACGGTACGGGGCGTGTCCTGCTCCTGGGATAGTTGGTGTGTCTGACTAAGAGAGCCTTAATCTCCTCCTAAAGTCACCCCCTGAAACAGGCAGGCAGACTGCGTGGTAAATGTGCAGGAGATGAAAAGGGGGTTTTCAACGTGAGGATAATTTGAGAGAGGTACGAAACGCCGAGTTACCTTCAGGCTGTGACGCCGTGTCCCCTTCCCAGAGCTCCCAGAGAGCACGTTCCTCGACTTCAGGTGCGGCGTGGGGATCCAGCTGGGCTTCGCCGCCGAGTTCTCCAACGTGCTGATCATCTACACGCGGATCGTCAGGAAACCCCCCGAGGTGGCCGCCTGCACAGCCCACGTCGCCGACTTCCCCCCCGTAAGTGGGGGCTCCTCTCGCTCCCCTCGGGCTCAAAGTGTCCCCTCCCAGCACCAAAATGGGTCCAAACTGTCGGAACTTTCCTAAAAGGGAAAGAAATTTGTGCTGTTTCCCTGAGCTGCAAATTCTCCATCACCTCCATTTAAGTTCTTGCTTTTTTTTCCCGCGGCAGGACCTGGATGTGGATCCCAAACTGGCGAATAAAGGAACTCCTGAGGAAACTGGGAGCTATTTGGTGTCCAAGGAGCTTCCCAAACACTGCCTCTACACCAGGCTGAGCTCACTGCAGAAACTAAAGGTTAATTAATTTATATAGATATATATTTATCCCTGGGGTTGATTGTGCAGATAACTGACACTGTTTGGACTGGGAGGTGAAGTTGTTCTTCCCTCTTTTTTCCAGGAAAACCTGGTCTTCACTGTTTGCCTGCACTACGAGTACTCAGGAATGGAAGAGCCCGTGGAGGAGAGGAAGGAGGTTAACCTGGGGAAGCCCCTCATCGCTAAATTAGGCCTCCATCACGGCCTCAAACCCACCAACTGTCCCCACGCCTGTTATCCTTTCCGGAATCCCACGGAATCCAGCCTTGGACAAGCAGCAAAATACCACATCCCCAATCCCTGCCCACCGATCTCCCGCCCGGCCGGCGTCGCGCCGCCGCGGGCGTGTTCCTGCCACGGCGATTCCGGGATGTCCGCTCCCGGGTGGGAATTTTGGGACTGGTGCCCCGCCGTGGGAAACAGCAACGTGCCAGTGGAGAGCACTGATGACACTGCTGAGCTGGGATTGCTGCTCGCTGACAGCCTCAGCTGCTCTGAGCAGCGGTAGCCGTGGTGGGGAACAGCCCCCCAGTGCCACCCTGGGATGAACTGGGGACATCTCCTGGAATTGGGGACATCCCCGCTGCTCCTCTGGACTTTGTGGGGGTTCAGGGGATGAGAATTTCTCAGGACTGATAGATTTAGGAATGAAAAGAAAACAAAGAGACCCACAGATCATCAGAGGGAGCAAAGTGACAGGTTGTGTGACTGGATTATTGTGGTGCTCTGTTCTTACTGGGATTGTTTTTGGCCACATATTTGAGATTTTTGCTGATAGGAGAGCTGGGAAGGTGGGAAGTCTGGGGTCAGCAGGTACAGGGGGGGGATCTGAGTGGCCTCTGAGGATCTGTGCCTGTGGTGCCTGACAGATAAACACAGCCCAGTGACCAGAAAGAACAGCAGGGACTGGGATTCCCAGCAGGAATCCTCATTAGGCCGCAGCCTTGATTAATGATTCCCGGGCAGTGAAAGTTCCCCTGGAGCTTCTCAGCTCCCAGGCACTCCTGTTGCCTCAGGATCCGCTGCTTCCCAGCTACCAGATGGCCTTGGAATGTTATTTTGTCAGCGGAGCGATGGGATTGTTCCTGGACTGGTGTTGAGCGAAATTCCAGTTGATTCCCGGCAGGCTGGGAGCGGGAGGGAGGTTGGGTGATGGCTGGGCTGGGACATGCAGAGTGTCCCATCTGCAGCGCACAGGGGGCTGGCAGTGGGCTGATAACCCCTTGTCTGTCAGCATTCAGAGTGTCAATGAATTTACAGGGACCTTTTTTTATATATATATATATATTTACATGGATGTGTTTCTCTCTGTGTGAATTGATTTCAAATCCCCAAGGGGAAGTACAGCTTTTATATTTATATTTATATTAAACCTGGCTTTGCCAAAACCTTTAAGGGTGGTCCTTAAACTGACCTAAACCACTGGGACTTGCTGACACAACTCAGCCCGTGGCAGGAAGAGTTTGCAGATCATCTGTCTGATCTGGTGTTTTTTTTTTTCGGCCTGAAGTGCAATTATTTGGAGATGATCTTTGTTTTCTTGCCGAAAGGATCTGGCTGGTGTGAGAGATCTCAGGGCTGCTGTTGCTGCCTCTGCAGTTACAGCTCTTTGCTGATGCACCCACCGCTCCCCCTCAATCTGGCAGCTAATTAGGAGCTTTGGCAAGTGAAGTTTCTGGGCCACGTTCACCTTGACACAAATTCCTGGCTGCTGCCAGGATGAGGCTTTTATTCCAGTGTTCTATCCTTCCCTGCATATCAGGCAGAGGGGGATGTGACTTGGAGATGGTTTGGGAGGACGGGTTGGGAATGTGAGGGAGTTTGGTTTATTTTTAAAAAAAAAAAAAGATAGATCACCCTGTTAGTTTACTAATTGCAGCAGTCTGGTTCTGCTTCCTGTGCCGGTGCCTCACCACCCTCCCAGGCAAGGATTCCTTCCTTTTATCCGCTCTTAACCCTGCCCTCTGTCGGTGTGAAAGCATCCTCATCCCTCGTGCTGGTGAATAGTTAATAGTATCTACCAGGGCTGCCTTGAGAACGGCATCAGGAATATTTTCCCCGAATCCCAGCGATGCCGAGTCACTGGTGTGACAGCAGCTCCTCGAAGCTGGCAGATGGTGGCTCTGCAAGGAAACAGGTTTTCTTGCCTCGCCCCTCAGACTGAGCAAAAGAGAGCTCGGCCGCGGCATCTGCTGATGGAAGAGTTCCTGCTAAACTCCATCTGCCTGCCAGCTCCGAGATGGGCAGACCGTGGGGGGGGGGTAGAAGGTACAAAAGGTAGAATTTAGAATTAGAATGAGATGGCTCCAAGTTTAAATTATGGAAGGGGTGGGCATTTTTGGACAGCTCTGAGCGACATAAACCCCCCCCCCCCCCGAGTGGAAGGGCTGATGCTCAGCAGTTGAGTTTGCAGCCTGCGTTGCTATCTGCACCCACGCAGCGCCGAACCTGAAGCCGGGCCGGTTGTTGCGCTGACCACAGGCTCACCAGGGGAGCAGATGGTTTAGGTTGGGGGGTGTTGTTAAACATTTTAGTGGGGCAGGAGAGCGCTGGCTGGGCTGAGATGGAAATGGTGGTAAATAGCCCCGGCGTGTCCCGGGGAAGGATCAAAAACCAGGTCACAGCGAGCAGGGGGG
>NW_020961456.1:0-2771 GCF_003031625.1 Empidonax traillii | reverse complement strand
GGGGGGGGGGGGGGGCATCTCCTGCTGCTCGCTGTGCATTTGGGGGTCAGCTCAGGGTTAGGGCAGCAGGCAGGGGAAGTTTGTTGTTCCACAAAGTGGAATTTGTATAACCCTGACTCATCTTCGGTAGGTGGGGATGAATCACCGTCTCGAGTGCTTGAAAAGCTCCCAGGCCACAAAACCAGCGAGGGGCCTTGATTTTTTTTTTTTTTGGAACTTTGCTTCTGCTGGAGGGAAGATCAGCACAGGAATCAGCAGCCCAGTTGCTGCTGCCACCCTTTTTTTCCAGGAGGAAAAGAGAGGGTTGAGCGCTCTCCCTGTAAATGGCTGTGTAAACGCAGGTGAGGGAGCTGCTGATGGCCCCATCTGCAGCAGCCTGATGGCTCATTCATTAAGCGCTGCCACAGCTTCCTCATCAGCTTCCCTGCACGATGAATAACGCCGAAATAATCCTCGGATATTTGAATAAATATGGGGAGAAGGAAGGAAAGAGCTCAGAGAACAAAACCAGGCGTTCTCCAACGTTGCGGGGCTGGATGGAAATGGTGCAGGTGGCTGATGCCTGACGAGGAGCTGACTGGGGGCTCACAGGACAATCCAGCAGCGTGGTGTTCTGGTTTCCCACTGGTTGTCTAGAAAAGCCTGGCCTGAAAAACCTCCTTTTGCCGACAGATGTGAACCTGGGATGTTTTTCCACCCCCCCACCCCAGCCCGGAGATGCCACCAGCGCCGGTGCCACCGCTCGGCAGCTGGAGGCTGATGAGCGGGCAGCAGACTTATTTTAATAACCAGGAAAGGAAATGATTTAATTTTTTTTTTTTTTCCCCCCTAAGAAAATACAGAGAGATTAGCAACAGGAGCATCTGGAAAGGGGAAGTTCAGCTGTGAGCTGGTTTTTTAATAGTGAATGTTTCAATCTAAACTAGCCAAGGAAGGAACTGTTTGGTTTGGGTATTGTCCTCCCCAAAAGTTTTACTCTGACGTAAAGGACCTACATGTAAATCCACCAGCACATCTCTAATGCTCTGTGTGCGATGCAGTTAAAACTGATCAGAAAGCTGAGGAGGAGCACACCGTGGTTGTTGAGAGTTCTGAATTTCAAGGGCCTTAAGATCCTTCCCAGGTAAATAATTAAAAAGTTCTCATTGCACACGAGTTCAGCGTTGAGTGCAGCATCAAAGGGGACGTGTTGGGAGCTGGCAGCGCTCCTTGCTGACTGCTGGGAAGCACCAGAGGAAAAAGGAAAGGAGGGGGGGGTGGTTTTCAAGATTTACCTGCATCCTGGAGAATGAAATAGGTGGTGTGGGATCTGGGGACTCCACGGCTCCATCGGGGCAGGTGAGCTGGAGTGCAGCTGGTGATGGTTTCACTGGTCAGGACAGACTGGCCCCTGTCTTCAGGGCCTTTGGTCACTGCAAAGACAAGGGAGAAAAGAGGATGACCTAAACAAACAGGAGTTTTTTTACTTTGTGTGCCACATGCAAACTGTGAAATCGATTCACAATTCTGATATCAATACCAGAGCAGCGGTAACAGCTGCCATCTTCTCCGTGCCGTCACCCAAGCCAACCCCAGAAACGCAGCGTAAGGAAACAGAATTGGGGTTTCTGCTGTCATCGAATCAGTTTACTGGTTAATTGGGAAGGAAGAGGGGGCTCTAAATATTATGGCTTAATTCTACGAGTCCCTGGCAGGATGAGCCTTAGGCTTGTGCGAGCTGAATTTCATGGCCCCGTTTGTGTTTTTTTATAGAAATCCCCGCGTCGATGTATGAAATTTACATTCTGTAAACTCGTCAGGCTCACCGAGTCTGCAAACAGGGCAGAGTTTGCTGCTTGTTTGGGTGGATCGGGCAAGTTCGGATTTGTACGTGTGGGGCTGGGGTGGGGCCGCCAGGGCCATGGCTGATTCCATCTGTGGAATCCATCGCCCGAGCGATACCTGCGGGCACAGCTTGGGGGGCAGCCTGCCAGCAGGAGCTGTGCCCGGGCAGGAGGCCTTGGGGACAAGAGCTGTTCATAACCCAGCGTTATTTCCACCAGAACATGCACCGTGCTACACGCCGGCAGCATAAACGTGAGCCGCGTGTTGTGCGTGGAAAGCCATTAACGCCATCCACCAAAGCCGGCCGTGCATTGTGGAAATGGTGCTGCACAGCGGGAAGGGAGAGACAAGAAGGAGGGATCAGCCAGCAATGGCGATGCCGCCGGGATGCTCCGCGGCCAACAAAGGCGGAGGCAGCGCAGGGGCCGCAGGCATTCCCGGAGGAAGGGCAGCCCCGCTCCGGGACACGGTTCCCGGGCCCGCAGGGTGACCCAGGCAGGGCAGGGCCGAGCCGGGCCGGGGCAGAGCGGCCGCAGCGCCGGCGGAGGTGGCAGCGTGTGGCTCCTCCCGTCCTTTGTTGGCCCCGAGCGCAGCGGCGGCCGGCTCGGCTGGCTTTTCCCCCGCTGCCCTTCGAGGCCTGCGGCGCTCCGGCCTCCCCGGCAGCGGCCGGAGGGTTGCGGGGATCGCCTACCCGGCCCCGGGCACATCGGCCGTGCCCGCTGGCACCGCTCGGGGCGGCTCCCCCCCACCTCCACCCCGAGCCGGCCGGGCTGCGGGAGGCCGCGACCCGGCCCCGGCCCCGCGGCGGCCCCGCAGCCTCCCCGCCCCCGGCACTCTCCAGGGAGCCGTTCCACACGGAATCACACGGGAGCGTCTCCCCATCTGTGCCGCCGAGCACCCCCACCCCCACCGCCCAGCCCCGCAGCCTCCTGCCATTATGTTCCTCC
>NW_020961455.1:3931-6300 GCF_003031625.1 Empidonax traillii | reverse complement strand
CAACAACCACTGGGACATGCTTAATTTTAGTCAAAGATTCTCATTGCTATGTTATCTTTCAGCATAAACTAAAGTTGAAATTCTAGAAGATATTGTATCTTTAGGAAAAATGAATTTCAATTCCTTCGTTACATGACACAATGCAGAGCATAAGCAGCTCCAATTAAGACACCAATGGTTATTTAAAAGGCTTTAACTTGTTATAGAGGTTGCATTTCATTTTTTCTAGCACATTTTCTTCTTACTAAAAAAAATAAATGGTCAAATAGATTGTTGTAGCTTGTTTTGTTTACATTGGTTTTCATGGGATTTTGCATGGTATTTCATAATCAAGAGGTACAGTAAAGCTTGGGCAGAATTCTGAGCATGAGAGGGAGGGAACCATAAGATATTAGTCACAAGGAGGAGAGTAGCAGAAAAGTGGGGATATTTTAGTAGTGTTAGTCTACTTCTATTCCTGGTCTGACAATGAAAACAAAGACTTAAATAAGACAGACTTAAAGAAACTGTCTTTTAAGTGGTGAGGATGTATATGTAGAAGTAGCAGGAGGGTTAACATGTGAGCTGGAGATAAACTAAAGTGGTAGGAGTAGGTTAAAGGAGAAAAGACCACTGAAGAGAGGTTATATTTCTGTTCCATGACTGTGGCCCTGATCAACAGTTTTCACCCTCCCAGATGTCTATTAGAAAGAGACTGGATTTGCTCTGGTTTTGTTAGTCACGTTCTTATCTCTGAGATCAAGGTGAAATTTTGTGTTTGTGATAGATTATGTAAGGCAGAAGGGATATTTTCACTTCCCTATTGAATATCTGTTTTACAGGGAGGTAATTTAGATAAATTTCCTTACAAGTTAGAAGTCAAAAATAATGTAGTCGAATTCATAGAGTTTCATTGTCTATCAATTTGTAACTGGGAAGGGGTAAAAGAAAAACAGTCATAAGACAACAGCTATGAATCCCAATTACTGGACACTGAGCTTTTCTATCAGTGCTGTGACCAAGCTGGCCATGTGTGCTGACAGAAATCCATCACAGAACATCATCAGATCATGGGATAAAGGATGACCTGGTGCCAGGAACAATCTGGGACCAAGGTGGGAGAGGGATTTATTAGAGGAGCAAGGGTGAACAATCACAGAGAGAGTAGTGATAAATTTTGTCTGATATGCTGCCCAGGGTCTCTAGGGGGGGGATCAATAAAATTTCAGTTTACTTAAATGATGATTTGTGCATTTTTTTGTCTTCTCTGATGCAGGCCTATGCTTCACTTCTCAAATCCACCCACAGAGAGACTATGTGCAGGACACTTGAGAGCAGTAAAGAAGCATCATGTGCTATTCTGTTGCTTTCAAATGACATGCTTAACTACTGGTGTAGAGTTTGGAGCACTGAGAATAACTTAATTTGGATGATGAAAGAAAGATCTTGGTCCATGCTTTGCAAAACCACCATTTATAATCAAGCCTACAAAATTAAAACTGAAAGTGATTCAAGTTGTACATGTGCATTATATAAACAAGTGGGATTATGTAATTAAAAAATAACTTGTGAGGATTTTTAAAATTTGATTAATGACAGCGATTTCGAGTGGATATACAAAACTAGCTCTTCTCCAAGAACTCTTAGATTTGGAACTATGATTCTTTTTTTCCTGTAAAGAAGCCAAACCAAAACAAATGAAATGCTTCCATTTTTCAGTGTGTGTTTCCCTGCAGTTTTCCTTTCATTTTCCTTTTTCTACATCACCTTCTGTGATGCCCGTCTTTCTCCATCACTTTCTGTGGCTGATGAGGAATGGGTAGCCTTTCATTTCTGATAAGAACTTTTGAGTGGCAGATTGCATTCGTGTGTCTAATTTTGGCATTAGGTGGATGACATGGTGAAACACCTTCTAGTTATTTGAAGTTACTGCAGAGTTCAGTAATGCTTCCTAATTAAACTGCATTTAAGGGACATGGCTTAGGCCAATAATGTGTCAAACAGCTTTTAGTAATCTATACAATGGACACCTAAGAGAGTGTTTTTCCTATAAACCTAAGATATTTAGGAATTTGGCTGTGTATATTACCTATTTCTCTAAATCATAGAATTTTAGATGGGGTCAAAGATGTCGCTGTTGCTTAAAGGACCCTCCAGCTTTGAAATTTAGCCTTTGCTTGCCAAAGTTCATACTTAACCTTGCAAACTAATAGCAACCCTTCCCTATCCCTGTTTCCTCTGTTTCCTCTTGGCAATATAGCTTTATCTGTGAGAGATACTCCACTCTCCACTTCCTTTTTTTTTTTTTTTTTGGTTGGTTTGGTTTTTAAAATCTGTTGTGATTTTAAGGCTTCCAATTCAAATCAGAGCTCATCACATGTTGAATCACA
>NW_020961455.1:0-1674 GCF_003031625.1 Empidonax traillii | reverse complement strand
ACCTTGAGTATTGTGTTCAGCTCTGGGCCCCTCAGTTCAGGAAGGATATTGAGGGGCTGGAGCGGGTCCAGAGAAGAGCAACGAGGCTGGTGAAGGGACTTGAGCACAAGTCCTATGAGGAGAGGCTGAGGGAGCTGGGGTTGTTTAGTCTGGAGAAGAGAAGGCTTAGAGGTGACCTCATCACTCTCTACAACTACCTGAAGGGAGGTTATAGCCAGGTGGGGCTTGGTCTCTTCTCCCAGGCAACCAACAACAGGACAAGGGGACATGGGCTCAAGCTCTGCCAGGGGAGGTTTAGGTTAGATGTTAGGAAGAAATTCTTTACAGAGAGGGTAACCAGGCATTGGAACAACCTACCCAGAGAGGTGGTGGATTCACCATCCCTGGAGGTTTTTAAAAAGAGATTGGATGTGGCCCTTAGTGCCATGATATAGTAATTGGAGTTGGATCAGGGGTTGGACTTGATGATCTTGGAGGTCTTTTCCAACCCAATCTATTCTATGATTCTATGATTCTATGACTTCTGCTCCATACTGATGTTACGGATTATGAGTATAGTTGCAAATTTTGAAATAAGTCAACAAGGTGTCTAAAACCTGCATTTTGTAGTTTTGTGCTGTTTTACGAAGTGAAGCAATAAATTTGGAGCTTTGGTGCTGTTTAGGTGCCGTTTAAGTCTGTGGTTTAGCAAACAATAATCTATTTTCATACTTGCCAGAATGTCACAAGAAGATAAACATGTATTGATATTTTATTCTGAAAGGATTAGCAATCTCCATCATATTTGCATTTGCCAATGACATTGGTTATAAGGAATTGTTCTTTACTGGCTGTCTCAACTAAAGGCACTCTGGCTACACCTTCTGGCAGTCAAATTGCTGCATCTCTTAGTGACTGCTCAATTTTGTTTATTTTTCCTCTGGAACTCCAAAAGCAGTCCTGATTTCATTGACCCTATGAGTTCCTGTGTGTGCCTCTATCAATTAGAAGGGAAGAGTGAGAATTAAGAATCTGTGTCCTTTTTTTTATTTTTCTCTTGATTGCTGTGTGAGGTTGCAAGTTGCAAACGAAGCTCTTGTTTATCAGAGCATTAAGAAGACCATTAAGAAGCCTTATTTATACTCACATTAGAAGAGTGAGATTTTGGTACTAGGGGGATGGGGAAGATCTGTGTGCCTGTCCTAACTTTGGTTCAAGGAATTTATATTCTAAATTTGAGTTGGTCTTGGAGTCTTACAAGGAGAAAAATACATCCTCAGGCGTTTTCTTGTGCTATACAGAGTCAGTTCATCTCCCCACTGGATTGTTTCCATGGGCTATAGCTGAGGGAACCTTAGCCTAAGACTATTAACACTTACTGCTTGGTTTGCTTGCCAAAACACAGTCATCAAGTGCCATTTGAAATCACCTCTAAAGATGCTAGGAATATCACCACAGGGCTGGCAAATATGATGAGAAGCTTATGGGAACACATGTTTTCCTGTGGGTCATGTGGGTTCTCAGATGAATCAGAGTGATGATGTGCAGAAACCACTCTGGTGAAAGCATCTTCATGTTTAAAAATAGCATATGCAGAAATACTATGTTAATAGGAAACTTGTGCATGCAGCTTTCACTTTTAATGTAATATGTTCCTCTGGCCTTAATGCAGTGTTCACAAGCAGCACAGACAAA
>NW_020961454.1:3616-6301 GCF_003031625.1 Empidonax traillii | reverse complement strand
CTGCTGTCCCTGCTCAGCCTGGCACCGCTGGTGGAGCGCTCTGTCCCACTTTCCTCCCTTCCCTGCCCTTTCTTCTGCTGCAGAGGCTGCTGAAAATCATGGGCATTCGGCGCAGAACACCCAGGACCACCCCAGCTGAGCTCATGGCAGAGCCTGACACCAGGCCAGCTGAGCTCAAGGAGAGGCCTGATGGCAGCCCCGCGCCCATTGATCTGACGGCAACCTCTGACACTGCTGTGACTGAGGACACGGCCAACCCTGACACCCCACTGGCCGATGTCCCTGCCAAGGCTGATACTGAACTGACTGATTCCACAGCAGAGACTGACATTGCTTTGGCTGATGACAGAACCAGCTGTGACAGAGTAGCAACTGGTGTCTTGGACAAGGCTGACATGGTGCCTATTGGAGGCACCTCACACCCTGATGTGGTACCGATGGAAGGCACAACAAAACCTGACATCACTTTGGCTGGTGACACAACCAGCTCTGACACCGCTGCGACTGATGTCATGGCCAAGGCTGACATGGTGCCTATTGAAGGCACCTCACACCCGGACATGGCACCAACTCATTGCACAGCTGAGCCTGACACCACATTGGCTGGTGACACAATGGGCTCTGACACCACAGCTACTGATGTCATGGCCAAGGCTGACATGGTGCCTATTGATGGCACCTCACAGTCTGATGTGGCACTGATGGACGACACAGCAGAGCCTGACACCACATTGGCTGGTGACATGGACCTCATGGAACAGGCTGACATCGCACCAATGCCGAGTGACGGCACATCAAGCTCTGCTGAGGCATTGGTGGATGACACAGCAAACTCTGAGACTGCCTTCGCTGATTTGACAACCAAGGCTGAAACAACAACAAGTGACCTCATGGCAGAGGGTGACACCACCACTGAGAACATCGGAAATGCTGACACCATGCCCACAGAGAGTGTCTCCAATGTGCAGCATGTAAGTTTAAGTCCCCCAGTATTCTTGTGGCCTCTCCAGCAGGATCCACTGGTCCCCTAAGGCTTTGAGGCCAGCAGAGTGTGGTGGGAAGGGAAGCCCTTCACTTGAGGGAAACTGGGCAACCTGCTCACTGTGGCAGCTCTCCAACTCTCCCCCACTGCCTCTCCAGGTGCCGGCCATCATTTGGAACATCCACCACGACCTCACGTTCCACGTGTCTCTGCGCAGTAACATGCACAGGCTCGCTGAGGCAAACCCACGTGACGTGGTGATGACTCTGCTGCGCTGTGCCCCAGAGTGTGACAGGTACAGGGCCCGGCTGCCTGGGTGGCTCAGGCCTCACCAGCCCTTAGAACCCATCACCATGTAGAGCCCGTTCCATGTGGTCTGCCAGAGAAATGGAAAGTTTCAGAACCCTCTGACCCCTCCATTTCCCAGCCCTGGCCTGTCAGCCCCCGATCCTGCTGCCACGTGCCCTCCCTATCCCTCAAGGACTGGTTGCTCTGTCACCTCGGCCCCCACAGCTGTCCAGACCACAGTGCCTTGGCTGAGACCTCCCTGACTCAGAGTCGTGTCTCCACAGAGCTGCTAAAATGATGTGGAAGAGCATTGCCTCCTCGGGAACAGCAGTGGAGAAGGTGCTGCCGCCACTGCTGCGAGTGATGGAGGATTGGCCAGTGCACAGTGTGTCCACCTCCGACGGCGATGACAGAGACGTCTTTGCCCTGGCTGTGAGTTTTTAGAAGTGGCCTCTGCTCCTCCCACGTTGCCTCTCCAGAGACTCTCCCTCTTCCTTCACCATTGCCTGAGGCATTGGGCTGCACATGTGGCTGAGGGGCAGGTTCAGGGACACCAGAGAGGCTGTTCCCCCTGGGTCTGCCCTGGCTTCTCCCTCCCATGCTCGGGCCCTGCCACGTGGACCTGTTGCACTGAGCGCTGTCTCTGCATGGTTGTATTGCAGGCAAGCCTGGCACTGTGGCTGATCCTGCAGGAGCCCAAGTGCCAGGATGCAGTGAAGAATTATGTCCCCCGCCTGGTCATGGCTCTGCTGTTTCAAGTGTCCATGAGCACAGAGCAGATGCCAGAGGAGGTGAACACCTTCTGGACGAGATGCCAGCAGAGTCACCACCTTCCCAGTCACCCCAACAGGTGCTCCATTCCAGTCCTCTCTCCCTCCCATGCCCTCGGGGCTGGGGCCAGGGCTCCCAGCATGACTTTGGCTTTGCTCTGCACACAGGTTTTTGGTACAGACCATCAAAGACCTGCTCTGCCATCTGCAGTGGGAGGATATTTTGATGGCAAGGAAGTGCAGGCTTGCCTGGGACCCACTGGTGAATTCCGACCCCCACCACTCTGCAGTGGGTCTGCATGTCAGGTGAGCCACCCTTGTCCCCGCTGCCCCCATCATCTCTGCCCTGGGCATGGGGCACCCCACACAGCCCCCGTGGGTGATGGTCAGAGGGCCTTGGCCCCAAGGGATGGCTGAGCAGATTGCAAAGGGCTGGGAGAGGCAGGTGCACAGAAAGAGCCACCTGCCAAAGTGCCCACATCCCATTCTGGGCTGCTGGGGAAAGACCAGGCCTGTGTGAGTGAGTGCTGGGAGAGCTTTGCCCACCCTGCTCAGGGTCCATGGTTTTGCCCCTGACAGGGAGATGCGCCACCAGTTGACCCCCTCCCATTCCCCACGGGCAATCCACCTGCTTGGGATGCTCAG
>NW_020961454.1:0-1160 GCF_003031625.1 Empidonax traillii | reverse complement strand
GCTGATCCTGCAGGAGCCCAAGTGCCAGGATGCAGTGATGGATTATGTCCCCCACCTGCTCTGTGCTCTGCTCTTCCAAGTGTCCATTAGCACAGAGCAGGTGCCAGAAGAGGTCAACACCTTCTGGAGGGGATGCCAGGAGCAACATCGCCTTCCCAGCCACCCCAACAGGTGATTCATCCCAGTCCTCTCTCCCTCCCATGCCCTCGGGGCTGGGGCCAGGGCTCCCGGCATGACCTGGGCTTTGCTCTACACACAGGTTTCTGGTACAGACCCTCAAGGCCCTGCTCTGCCGCCTGCAGTGGGACAACGAGGTGATGTCAGTGGAGCGCAAGCGTGGCTGGGACACGCTCCTCTGTGCTGGCACCCAGCACTATGCAGTGGGGCTGCTGGCCAGGTGAGACACCCTTGTCCCTGCTGCCTCCATCATCTCTGCCCTGGGTACAGCACACCCCACACAGCCTGCTGGGAGAGCTTTGCCCACCCTGCTCAGGGTCCATGGTTCCTTCTTTCCCCATGACAGGGAGATGCGCCACGTCTTGCTCCCTCTTTATTGCCCCATGGCAATGCACCTGCTGGGGATGCTCAGCAGTGTGGACCCTTGTTGGGAGCTGCCTGCCCTGGCCCTGCTTGTTGAGGTGAGCCTGATGGCCAGCGCTGCCTGGCCCGCCTGCCTGCCCCTCTCTGCCCTCTGGCAGCCGCTGCCGGGACGGTGCCTGCGCCCTGTGCTGCTGCCTGGGCACAGCCCTGGGCGGCTCTGGGCTCCTGCCACCCGGGCACCCATCACTGCTCTCTGCCTTCCAGGTCCTGGACTATCTGGATGGGAGTAGCCGTGACAGGGTCCTGTGGATCCTGTCAAGGAACCTGCAGAGCCAGTGCCCAGAGAGGCAGCGCCTGGCTCTGAGAGGCCTCCTGGTTCTTGCCGTGGATCCCTCAAAGGTGAGAAGGGCACACCCGGCTAAAGCCACACTGGCATTGGGGAACACAGTCCCTTGGCCTTGGCTGGGCTTTGGGAGCTGTGGCTGCTGCTCCCAGCTCTCCTGCCTCCCTCTTCAGCTGCCTGCACCCTGTAGGACAGGCCTTTGGCCTCTGGGGCAGCAGGGTGGGGTTGCACCACCAGAGAGCTGTTGGTGGGGCAGCTGTTCACAGACTGACAGCAC
>NW_020961453.1:8207-9608 GCF_003031625.1 Empidonax traillii | reverse complement strand
GAAAAGGCCCGGAGATGCCCCCGGAGGAGGGGCTGCAAAGCCAGCCCAGGGAGCTGTGAGGAGGAAAGAGCCGTCCTGTGCCGGGAAGGCGGCCGGAGCTTGAGCCGGAGCTCCGAGCTGGTGGTCCCTGAGCAGCCTCCCAGCAGGGAGAAGCCCTTCAGGTGCTTGGAATGTGGGAAGAGCTTCAGGAAGAGCTACAGCCTCCTCACTCACCAGCACATCCACACTGGGGCACGGCCCTACACATGTAGGGAATGTGGGAAGGGCTTCAGTGACAAGTCCACCCTCCACACCCATCAGCGCATCCACACTGGGGAACGGCCATATGTATGTAGGGAATGTGGAAAGAGCTTCAGGCAGAGCTCCCACCTGATCCAACACCAGCACATCCACACTGGGGAACGGCCCTACATGTGTAGGGAATGTGGGAAGAGCTTCAGGGACAGCTCCACCCTCCATACCCACCAGCGCATCCACACTGGGGAACGGCCCTACAAGTGCTTGCAATGTGGGAAGAGGTTTCAGCGCAGCTCAACTCTCCTCGTGCATGAGCGGATACACACAGATGAGAGGCCCTTCCGCTGCACCGACTGTGGGAAGGGCTTCAAGCTGAACTCCATCCTCGTCACCCACCGGCGCATCCACACTGGGGAGAGGCCCTACAAGTGTGGGGAGTGTGGGAAGAGCTTCAGCGACAGGTCTACCTTGACCAAACACCAACGGACCCATCGGTAAGAGAAGCCCCTCGAGTGCCCCGACTGCGGGAAGAGCTTTGACCGCTGCTCCCACCCCGAATGACCCCCCTGATGGTGAGGCAACCCCTGGGCCAGTCCCCTTTGCCAGGGGCAGCTTGTGCCAACAGAACCCTTCTTGGGGGGTGTGTGGAGATTCCTGCCTTGGCTGGGACCCCCCAAGGTCAGTGCTGGAGGTTGAGAGCAGAGATCTCCCCACGAGCGTTGGTCTGGGGGAGTTCCATCCATGTCTAATTCATAATTCTTGCTTTGGTGCCAGCTTGAGTAGAATTGCTTCAACAATTGCTTTAGTGTAGAGCACTGTCCTATCTTATGCTGTCCTACTGGTAGTTTTAGTGTTTCTATTGTGCAGTAAATAATTCTGATGAAGATCTTTTGTCTGATCATTTGTAACCCTAAATACTTCATTTCTCTCAGTAGATCTTATTTGGCCTCCTTAAAACCTGGGGGACAAAAGTGATTCAGTCCCACCTCTGTAATTCCTGTGAACTAAAACAGTTGGCATAACGCAAGGCTGAGATTGGATTCAGAAGCCCCAGCACCCCACAGTAATTAGGGAGCTCGGGGAGGCCACTCCCCTTTCCCATCCCCCTTGTGCCCAAGGACCCCCATGGGACCACCTTCTCCCTGTTCCTCCCTCTTTTCCATG
>NW_020961453.1:4114-6291 GCF_003031625.1 Empidonax traillii | reverse complement strand
AGGTGAGCACAGTTTATTGGTAGGAAGCAACAGGGAAAGCAAACATTTTATATCCTTTTCTTTTGTATCCCTTTAATTACCTTTTTACTAGCTAAAGCTGTAACAGAGGCTGTTTGTAGTATTGTATGAATGCCTGTAGATAAAGTAGAGGTTTTTTCTATTCTTTTTTAGCTTTTGATTCTCTTTGCTAATAGATTTTTTTTTTTACTCTCACTGCAATAAAAGATATTTTGTAGTGTTTGAATGACTGTTGTACTTGTCTTTATTCTGGACATGTATCCTTGCGAACCTGGTACATGGGGACATATGGGAGTGACTGGGAGCATTCTGAGGGCAGTTGGGACCATGTTGGCACAACTGGGTTATACTGGAGGTTACTGGGACCATACTGGGAGCAACTAGGACCACATTGGGGATGACTGAGAGTGGCTGTGAGCAACTGGGATCATGCTGGAAGCTACTGGGAGCAACTGGGAGTGAGTGGGACCACACTGGGGGCAACAGGTATATAGTGGGAGAGACCAGGAGTGACTGGGATCATACTGGGACTGACTGGGAGCATACTTGGACTGACTGGGAGCAGGCTGATGTCAACTGGGACAGACTGGGAGTGACAGAGATCCTACTGGGAGGGACTGGAACTGCAGTGGGTGAGTGGGAGCAAGTGGGACCCTGCTGGGGGCAAATGGCTTTATACTGGGAATGTCTGGGTTCATCCTGGCTGTGACTGCCACCATAGAGGGTGTCACTGGGATCATACTGGAGTCATACTGGGAGGGACTGGAACTACAGTGGGGTGACTGGGAGCAACTGGGACCATGCAGGGAGTAACTTGGATCCTACTAGAAGAGACTAGGATCATAGTGGGACTGACTGGAAGCATGCTGGAGGCAACTGGGATATACTGGGAATGGCTGGGAGTGACTGGGATCATTCTGGGAGTAACTGGAACCATAGTAAGGTGAAGGGGAGCAACTGGGACCATGCTGGGAGCAACTGGAATCATAGTGGGAGCAGCTGGGCCCCTCCTGGGGTCCTGCTGGGGTCTTACTGGGAGTGACTGCAATAATACTGGGAGTGTGTGGGAGGGACTGCAGCCATACTGGGGATGAGTGGGATCAAACTGGATTCGTACTGGAAGCGTCTGGAAGTTCCTGGGGTCATACTGGAGGTGACTGGACTCCTACTGGGATCCTACTGGGAGCAACTGGGACCGCGTTGGGGGCAACTGGGATCCAATTGGGAGTGACTGGAAGTGACTGGGATCATAGTGGGAGTGACCAGCACCATACTGGGATCATAGTGGGAGTGATTGTAAGGGACCAGGATCAAACTGGGAGTTACTGGAACTATGCAGGGGGGAGCTGGGAGCTAGTGGGGCCGTACTGGAAGCCAACTGGGAACATTCCTGGAGCAACTGGGATCATGCTGGAAGCAACTGGGAGTAACTGGGAGTGACAGGGTGCATGCTGGAGGCAACTGGCCTGAACTGGGAGTGACTGGTGTCACGCTGATGGGAACTGGGACCATCCTGGGGCAAGTGGAAGTCACTGGGTGTCGTGGGTTTCTGTGGGTGGGTTTTGGTAGCGGGGGGGCTCCAGGGGTGGCTTCTGTTGGAAGCTGCCAGAAGCTTCCCCTGCCCCGTGGAGCCAATGCCAGCTGCTCCAGGACGGACTTGCTGCTGCTGGCCAAGGCCGAGGCCATCAGGAGCAACAGGAACAGCTCTGGGATAACAGATTTCGGGCCAGAAGGAATTGCAGCCAGGGAAGAGTGGAGTGGGAACGTGGGAACAGCAATGCAGACCCCAAGGGCGGTGCAGGAGGAGGGGCAGGAGGTGCTCCAGGCCCTGCAGCCCCTGGGGGAGCATCGGGGTGCAGAGACCCCCCTGCAGCCCCTGGGGGAGCCTCGGGGTGCAGAGACCCCCCTGCAGCCCCTGGAGGCTCCCACGCTGGAGCAGGGGGATGCAGGAAGGAGGCTGTGACCCCAGAGCAGGCCCAGGATGGAGCAGGTCCTGGCAGGGACCTGCAGCCCGTGCAGAGGGAAGCCCAGGCTGGAGCAGGTTTTTCCCAGCAGGACTCGTGGCCCCTGTGGGGGACCCACGCCGGGTCAGCTCATCCCTGAAGGACTGACCCCATGGAGGAGGGACCCACGGGACAGCAGGGTGGGAAGAGCTGCTG
>NW_020961453.1:0-1568 GCF_003031625.1 Empidonax traillii | reverse complement strand
GCACAAACCTCTCAGAGATGCAAAACCAAAAGCAAACCCCCAATTGCTCTGAAAATCCTGCAGGCCCTCGAAGCCTTAAGGAGCCCCCCGAGGGCCCCTCCTGCCAAAGCCTCCCCAGGGACTCTGCAGCAGCTCCTTGGAGGCCCTGAGTGCAGGGAGCCAAAGGCTCTGGGCAGCAGCTCAGCTGCTGACAAAAGCCTGGCTGGCTTTGGGGAAGTTTCCTTCCTTTTCAGGCTTCCTCCAGCTTTGGGAAATGCTGCCTGGCAGACTGGCACCACCTAAGAAGGGCTCTGGCAGGTTCCTGGCAGCAAAACCGGCCTGCCCTGAGCTCCAACCCAGATCTTTGGAGCAGGGAGACACCTGAGAGTTCAAAAGAGGAGGCTGCATCTTTGACAACATTTGGGGACAAGCAGGCATTGCTGCTCTGTGGATAATCTGCATGTGAATGGTTGCTTTGAGCTCAAGCATTCAATTTAAATGAAGGTGGGTATCTCAGTGATTTGTTTTGGGTTTAAATAAGAATATTTAATTTTTCTGTATACTTATATTATGAAGCCGGTAGATTAGAAAACATGGTGACTTTTCTCTCAGGCAAACTTTTTTATCTTGGACATTTTGAATGGCACCTCTTTGAGACAGAAAAAACTCACAGGAAAATGGCACAAACACTGTGGGAAAACATGAAAAGTATTAGGATGACATGTTTTTAAAATCATTAAGTATTTTTTCTGCAAACCAAGTTACTCAAGCCTTACAGATCTTGGTCCCGGTCTCGCTCACAATCTCCTTCCTTCACACGCAGAGGGAGAGAAAGCCCTACACATAGATCACGTCATGGACTGTGCTCTTATCTGTGTGCCCGGGGAGAAGACATGAGAAAGTGGGATGGCGAACCTATTTCCAAGCTCAAAGCCTGAGTGAGAGAAATAAGATGAAGGAAGGCTAATAAAAAAGTCGTCTGTGTAGTTGATGCAGATGTCCTAGAAAGGAAACCATGATCCCCAAGACGCAAGAAGATTGAGGTCCGTTTCTGAGATGACAAAAAGGCCTCTGATGAGGCAAAGCAAAGATCAGGCAGTGAATGCTCTGACCAGGACCAATAGAGGGGCCCTGCCTTCGGCCAGGAGAAGGAGAGGGACGAGAAGGATAATAGGGCTTACTGGACTGTGTGGGTTCGATGGCCTGGCACATCGGATCCTCAGAGATACCGAGCTTTAGGAGATACTGGTGCACAGTGTACCTGGATACCATCGGGGCATAAAAGCACAGAGCCTCTCTGGATTTCTGGAGGGACAGCAAGATGTCAGGAATTATCAGTGGTAGAGACCAAAGTAAATTTGACAGGAGAGCAATGGGAAAAGGATCCAATTGTGACAGGGCCAGAAGCCCCTTGCATCCTTGGACTGGATTACCTCAGAAGAGGATACTTCAAGACCCAAAGGGGTACTGATGCGCTTTTGGTGTAGCCACAGTGACTGCAGAAAACTCCAAACAATTGTCTACCCTGCCTGGCCTCTCAGAAAATCCTTCTGTTGTGGGATTCTTGCAAGTTGAAGACCAGCAAGTGG
>NW_020961452.1:0-6301 GCF_003031625.1 Empidonax traillii | reverse complement strand
TTAAAGCCTCTTGAATGTGTATTTTTTAAGCTCATTATTGTAAAGAAGATGCAATTCTGTGTTTGGTGGTTTTAATAAAAGACAATACTAACTATGTGATAACTCAGTTGAGGAGATTCAGATATACTGGAAATTGTTGACTTGACAAAGCTTGAATTTTCATTCATGCCTCTGTGCTTCCCTCATGTCAGTTAGTGTAGTACACATGATAAAATGAAGCACTCCTGCTTCCGGTTTTGGGTTGGTTATCTGAGGATTCTGTATGGGTTTGTGAAACAATTGGCACATTTGTGCAACTAATGGCATGTTTAGAAAGGTGTGTTGTTTCAGCTGTCAGTGATGGCTGAGTTTCTGAAACCCCTTAGGACATTTCTTCCTAATACTCCAGTTGTATAACAACCTGGTGTTTGAATAGACTTAGCTCATCATTTATTGTGCCATAAAATATAATCCACTGATAATTTGTTCTTGATCAGCTTTAATAATGTATGGAAAACTTCACTAATGACTTCTTGAACTTCCTTGAAAATTAAAAGGAAGAGGACAATCAGGGAACTGTATGACAAGCTCATTTGCATAGTATTTAGTATCAAAACTCCCTGCAATTCCTTTAATTCTAAATTTTGGAGTTTGTATGGCATTATATAACTCAGGTGATGGTTCTGAGAGGAGTGGGTGTTTGTTCATACCTTGTTTTCCATGCCTATTTTGCAATGCAGAACATCCCATCTTGTGTTCAGAGATGAGAAAATAAGCTGTCTACAATATATTAGCTATAAATGTTGCTCTTAATAAGCAAAGTTAAAATTGCAGCAACTGAAATATTTTTGCTAGTGTTTTCCCTGCAGTGAAAATTCATAGTTCTCTTTTCGTACTAATAATGGGGATTTTTCTTTTTCAGTCAAAGCTTTTTGTTGTTGAAGACAGTAATGCAGGTGGCAATACCTGACCAAATGGGAAAACCCCATGTGTTACACATAACACATAATTACATTTTTCATTTTCTGCCTGGAGCAGATAGCACCTGCAACCAAAATACCTGATCTCCTTTTATGATCAGGTGACCCGCCTGGTGGATGAGGGGAAGGCTGTGGATGTGTCTGTCTGGAGTTCAGCAAAGCCTTTGACACAGCCTCCCATAATATACTCCTGGAAAAGCTGGCAGCCCATGGCTTGGACAGGGGCACTCTGTGCTGGGTTAAGAACTGGCTGTAGGGCCAGGCCCAGAGAGTGCTGGTGAACGGGGCTGCATCCAGCTGGTGGACGGTCACCAGTGGTGTTCCCCAGGGATCAGTGCTGGGCCCAGTCCTGTTTAACATCTTTATCGATGATTTAGATGAGGGGATTGAGTCCATCATCAGCAAATTTGCAGATGACACCAAGCTGGGAGGGAGTGTCGACCTGCTGGAAGGCAGGAGGGCTCTGCAGAGGGACCCGGATAGGCTGGAGAGTTGGTCTGATTCCAACGGGATGAAGTTCAACCAGACCAAGTGCCGGGTCCTGCACTTTGGCCACAACAACCCCCTGCAGCGCTACAGGCTGGGCACAGAGTGGCTGGAGAGCAGCCAGGCAGAAAGGGACCTGGGGGTGCTGATTGACAGGAGGCTGAGCATGAGCCAGCAGTGTGCCCAGGTGGCCAAGAAGGCCAATGGCATCCTGGCCTGCATCAAGAACAGTGTGGCCAGCAGGAGCAGGGAAGTGATCCTTCCCCTGTACTCAGCGCTGGTGAGGCCACACCTTGAGTATTGTGTTCAGCTCTGGGCCCCTCAGTTCAGGAAGGATATTGAGATGCTGGAGCAGGTCCAGAGAAGAGCAACCAGGCTGGTGAAGGGACTTGAGCACAAGTCCTATGAGGAGAGGCTGAGGGAGCTGGGGTTGTTTAGTCTGGAGGAGGCTCAGGGGTGACCTCATGACTCTCTTCAACTACCTGAAAGGAGGTTGTAGCCAGGTGGAGGTCAGTCTCTTCTCCCAGGCAATCAGCAGTAGGACAAGAGGGCATGGGCTTAAGCTCTGTCAGGGGAGGTTTAGGTTGGATATTAGAAGGAAGTTCTTTCCCAAGAGAGTGATCAGGCATTGGAATGGCCTGCCCAGAGAGGTGGTGAATTCACTGTCCCTGGAGGTTTCTAAGATGAGGCTGGATGTGGCACTGAGTGCCATGATCTGGTAATCACAGTGGGGTTGGATCAAGGGTTGGACTTGATGATCTCAGAGGTCTCTTCCAACCCAGTTAATTCTATGATTCTACCAACCATAGCTGGTGTTGACCTGTACCTGTTTATCACCTTCTGTTCCAAACCAGGCACTTACAAAGAAACTGGAGTATGCGTGGTACAATCCTAACACTTCTAGTTCGAGTAGAGCTTAGCAAGAATGATACCAGACTTGGGATAGCTCCACATCTTTGTGGTTTCTGGTGCTAGTGCTGAAAACTGATAGATCCAGTTACAGTGTGAATGCATGAGTAGTTACAGGAATAGGATCAAGTTTTATTTGCATACTAGACCTAGATCAGTGTTACCTATACTAAATTTGGACTGGCTCTGCACAGCATTGTAACTGTGTCCACATTACATTACCAGTGTTCTTTATCTGTGGTGTAGTGTAAAGATGTAAACGCAAAGTACATGCAGTCAGCTTAGGTAAATCTGTATTTACTGAATGCTGAAAATCATCTGGATTTCTTATGTAACCTTCCTGCCCCCCTCTTCCCTCTCCCCCCAATAAAAGGGGGCCCCAGAAGCAACAATGATACGTATTACAGACGGAAATAGCTCAATGGGGAATTTTAACATAAATCGTATGTGGGTCATCAGGAGCTGTGTATTCATTCATCCTTTAAACAGAAGATGTTCATAGAATAGCCTGAGTTGGAAGGGACCTACAAGAATCATCTAAGTGCAACTCCTGGCCCTCCATAGGACAGCCCCAAGAATCACACCATGTTGCCTGAGAGTGTTGTCCAAACACTTTTTTAACTCTGTCAGGCTTGGTGCTGTGACCACTTCCCTGGGGATCCTGTTCCAGTGCCCAACCACCCTCTGGATGAAAAAACTTCTTTGTGATACTGAACCTAAACCTCCCCTGACACAACTTCAAGCCATTCCCCTAGATCCTGTCACTGGTCACCACAGAGAAGAGACCAGTGTCTGCCCTCCTCTTCCCCTCAGGAGCAAGTTGTAGATTGCAATGAGGTCTCCCCTCAGTCCCCTCCTCTCCAGGCTGAACAGCCTCAGCCTCTCCTCACATGGCTTCCCCTCAAGTACCTTCACCATCTTTGTTGCTCTCTTTTGGAAGCTCTCTAAGAGCTTAATATCTTTCTTATATTGTGGCACCCAACACTGCACCCAATATTCAAGGTGAGGCTGCCCCAGTGCAGAGCAGGACAATCCCCATCCCAGGTGCAGAATCTGGCACTTTCCCTTTGTTAAACTTCGTATGGCTGGTGATTGCCCAGTTCTCTGATTTGCTGAGGTCTCTCTTCAGGGCCTCCCTGCCTTTGAGGGAGTCAACAGCTCCTCCCGATTTGGTATCACTGGCAAGTTTATTATACCCTGAAGTCCTGCATCCAAGTTATTTATGAAGATGTTGAAGAGCACATGGACTGCAGAACCCCACTAGTGACAGGTCACCAGTGTGGTGTTACCCATTCACTATTGCCCTCTGTGCTCAACCCATGAGCCAATTGCTCACCCACCATGTGATGTGTTTATCCAGCTGTGTCCTGGACATTTTGTCCAGAAGGATACTGTGAGTGACAGTATTGAAAGCTTTACTGAAATCCAAAAAGATTACATCAGCTGGCTTCCCTTGATCAGCTAGGTGGATTACCTTGGCATAAAAGGAAATCAGATTTGACAAGCAGAACTTTCCCTTCATGAAGCCATGCTGGCTGTGACCAATGACTTCGTCCTTCAAGGTGTTTTTCAATACCTCAGAGAATATTATTCTCTGTAATTTTACCAGTCACTGAAGTGAGATTGACAGGCTTTTAGTTTTCAGGGTTTTCCTTCTTGCCCTTTTTAAAAATTGGGACATCTACCTTTCAGTCAATTGGAATGTCTCCAGATTCCCAAGACTATTCATCCAGAGACCTCATAATGACATCAGACATCTTTATGAGTGTTGTAACATCAGGCCCCACAGACTTAGAAGGGATCCAGCTGAAGCGGCAGATCTGACCCAAGTTCAGGGTCGACAGGGAGTTTCTAATTCTCACAGCCCCATGGACCTCCAACTCAGGACAGTGGGACCCTCTTAGCCTGTCTTTGGTGTTGAAGACAGAGGTAAGGAAGGTACTAAACATTTCTGCTTTTTCTGTGTCCCTGTTTGTGAGGTAATCATCCTTATCCTCTTATAAGGATGTTATAAGGCTGATGTTATTTCTGCACTGTCTTTTCCTGGTAATGTATTTTTAAAAACTCTTTGTTGTCCCCCACATTTCTGGCCAGCTTCAACTCCAGTTGAGCTTTAGTGCACAAATATTCTCCCTACAGTGGCAAGCAGCATCTCTGAATTCTTCCCATGACACTTGACCTTGCTTTGACTGGGCATACACCTTCCTTTTTTTGCCTTAACTCCAAGAGAAGATTCCTGTTCAGCCAAGTCAGCCTTCTGCCTCGGCTGCTTGACTTCCGAGATTTTGGAAGTGCCTGCTCCTGTGCCCTTAGTATAACAGAACAACAGATTATTCTGAGTTAGAAGGGACCCACAAGAATCATCAAGGCCAGCTCTTAAGCAAATGCTCATATGGGGTTCAAACACACATTAGCACCATGCTCTGACCAACTGAGCTAATCTCAGGGTAAAGGGAAAAAAGTAACCAGCACTGATGGACCCCAGCACCTTCAAAAAGGTTTTCCCAGGGGACCTAATCAATTAGTTTCCCGAGAAGCTTGAATTCTGCTCTCCTCATGTCCAGAGTTGAGGTTTTGCTGGCATTTTTCCTCCTGTCAAAAGAGATTTTAAACTCAATTGCTCTATAGTCGCTGTGGCCAAGGTCACCAATCACCACTTCACTCATGAGACTCTCTCTTAATAAGCAACAGTCATGTTATAAGGCAGGCAGTAGTGAACCTCTCTAGAATTTCAGATACTTAAGAGCAATGTGATACTGAATCAACTTGTAATGCGTAATGTTTGGCCATATATTTTCACTGTAAAGCTGATGACATTCTAAGGAGAGAGTGGTAGATGGGGAGTTTAGGTAGAGTGAGTACATATAGATATATTACAGCAATTTTAATTACATGGAATAATATGTGGCATACTTCTCTACCTTCTTTGTCCTGTTTTTCATTAAGTCAATGTTCAGCTTTACCAAATGAATATTTTGGTTCAGGGCACATTGTCAGAAGTAAGATGAAAGAACGAGATCTGTATCTTGCTGGCATCTGAATTAAAAAAGTACTTTCCCATTTTTTAGCTTGACACAGCAGCAAAGCCTGCTATTTTGAGTTCTGTAAAACAGCAGCCTTATTGGGTCATGAGATCAAGTTTTGTGAAGTGTATCCCATGACAGTGTTCATGTTTTCTTCCAGAAAAAACCCTACACTACCAGGATAGTAACGGTAGGGGCACTGCTTTTCATTTTGTAATCAGTGATCTTGGGGTTTTTTTCAGGTGGAAATTTTTAAATTGTCATAGCTTGTTCCAGCCAGTTCTTGCTAGTAACAGTTTGTTCTGTTCTCTTGTTTTGCTGTAACTTAAACTACTTGGAAACAATGCAAGACATCCTGTAGCTTAGGATCTGTTGGAACAGTGAACTTAAACCTCTCATACCGAAACTAAAACAAGGATCATCACATGCTTATGCAAAGCTGTTTAAAATAGTGTTTGGACTTTGTTTATTTATTGTGATTCTGATATTAAAAAAAAAAAAAAATTAAACACTTTAGCCTGTCCTTTGTAGTATATCTGTACAGATAAACTTGCATTTTTAAGTGACTGTCAAACCCCTCAGTTATTAGCAGTATTTGCTCCTGTTCACCAAGCTTTTTGTAGCATAGTAATCTTTTCCCTAGTAGTAGTCTTAGCTGTGTCACCATCATCTATGAAAATTCTGTGCTGCAGTGTTAAATATGGGAACCGTAATGTACTTGACTTTAAACATGGCGAATAGAGCCAGCATATTGCTAAATCAAAATCCAACTAACTGCGTGGCAGAATTGAGTCATCTGCAAAGTAGAGTGTGCTTCCACTTTTTGGGGATAGTGTTTTTCTCCTGGTCCTTTTAAGAACCTGCCAGCCATAGCTGAGCTTCCTGGCACTTCAGATGCACTGCTTGGCCACCCTCTCCAGCTCA
>NW_020961451.1:3466-6303 GCF_003031625.1 Empidonax traillii | reverse complement strand
TTTCTGTTGCATCTAGGTTTTTAAGACCTAGTCCATTTCCCTAATGACCTGGATCATGAATCTGAAATCTAGGGGCAAATTTGTTATGAGTAATTTATTTTCTGTTCTTTAAAAACATTGTTTTAAATATTGAATTAAAAAAAACCCTCAACAAAAGAAAATGTACAAAGAAACTAATTTCCCATGGCCATATAGAAGATTCCCTCCATTTTACAAAGGTAGGGGGATGAAACTGCCTTTGGAAAGGAAGACTGTAGATAAAACCCCTAAAGTTTAATCACAGTTTTGCTAAGTATTTTATACTTAAATTTTTGAGGTACCTGTAACTAAAATAAATCAATTGAAGAAAACCCTACTGACATGATAGTTACATATATATAACTTTTTAAGGTTTGCTGTAAAAGAAGCAGGATGTGAGAGAATTTTTTGATATTTTGCTAGTGTCCTGGTTACAGAGAAAGGGAGTGCAGTTTTTAGGGCTGTTATTTATCCTGGTATTAGTTTCTTGTGTGAAGACTCTCAAATGTTTAGTCAAATTTAAGGTTCAAAGCAAAACCATATTTCATTAAATCAGTGTAATTAGAAATAAGGAGACTACTATTTTAGTTCCTTTGTCGAACTTAAAAGTGAACTATCCAAAATGACAGTGGACTCTTTGAGGGTGAAGAAATATTAAATAACTAACTTTCAAATATAGATGTGAGTTCAGTTAGTGCACAGAAATAGTTACATCTTAATAGCACACCTTAATAATCCTTTATTTTGGAGCTTATACAGGAAGCAATGTGAATGAGCTCTTTGACTCCTAGAAATCCCCAGGGAATAGTGCAATCTGTTTACTCTTCTTGCCAGGTCATACTAATTAGCCAGTTCACCCATGATGTTCCTAACTATGGACTGGATGTAGGTGCTGTACATGGAACATGCTCAGCAGGCAAACCAATTTAGCTCCTTTTATCCTGACATTGGTATGATTTAGAATTGGATGGGTTTAGTGCACTGGACTCCAAAGTCGAATTTTCAATAATTGTTTTTTTCATGTGCTGGCTGTATCTGTACATCATTTTTCCACCTACACAAAATAGCTCATAGAAGCTCTAGCTCAATACACATCTCTGCATCTCAGTTATTAAACCTACAAAGTTAAGGGTGCTGTAATTTCCAGTAAATACTGCCAGACCCTTATCTAAAGGGATGCAAGACATAACTCTTCTAATATTCTATTTGCCATTTTGTCCTAGAAATGAAAGAACTTTTATTAACAAGAAAGAATAAACTTAGAGTCCAGCCAACTGTATTAAATCAGGGGTTTTTTTCTTAAGTTTTGCATGTTGCCAGCTACTCTGGCCTCATGAACATGGACTGAATCAGCAGCTGTAGTGTTGACAGGCATATGACTGCATGATAAGTCATGGTTTTTATAATATAATATTATCCATCTATAATGTATATAATATTCTATCTAAAATGGTTATAATATTCCATCTAGAATGGATATATAATAACCCTTGCACTGATAGCTTGTTTTAATGTAGTCCAGTGGAAGATACAGTAAGGCATAGTGATGTAATTTTTGAAATATTAAATGAAGAATGCAAACCAGGTGTACTTCAGTTATCCACTTAGATTGACAGTTAATTCTCAACAGTTTCAGTGAGTGACTGCTTAGTGAGTGACTAAGAAATAACTTCTAAAAGGAAAATATCATTGCTACACATCAGACTGCTGTTTAATTTTAATGTCCTTTTACAGAAAGTCACTTTGTATTTAAGATGAGCACGTTTTCCCCTGTCATCAGGAGAGTCTGGTTTGTTTGGTTGTTTTTTTTATCTTAAGTACCTATCAATACAACAACATTACCTGAAAATACATTTTTCTTTCCTACTACCAGAAAAATGAAATCTAAAAATATGGGCTTAGTTCCAAATAAGATATGAGGCAAAATATCAGTTACAAATAGTAGCCTGAAAAATATGTCAACAGCTGAATAATGATTTGATTCCTAGAAATGCTACTGTGAAATATTTTCATTGTAGGAACGTTATCACTTATGTCCAGTTTTGCTATGTTTGAAGCAGAAAAAGGTTTTTGTTGACATTCCTGGAATCTGAATTTCATGGAATGATGTAGAGGTGTTATTAACGCTTTATACCCAAAAGAGATCCCATATGTGAAGTTCATTTGACATTGCTGTTAATATTTTCATCTTAATAGCTTTAATCAGGAATATACTCTCTGTCTATGAAGTTAAAATAGTTAATTTAGCCATCCTGCTGGTTCTTCTACTGAGCTCATACTCTCTCCCCAAATGTCAGTGGGACCATCTTCTCCATCAGAAGTGAGGGATGTCCCAGCAAGCTCTTACTGCCCTCAGGCCTAAACTGGGAGATGTTTATTAGTGATGGTTTTATTCCCTTCCTATTCAGTCTTGGCAATTGCTTGAGATTATTTTTTTTCTGTCCAGGCTGCTGCTGTCTGTCTGCTCCCAGCTGAGGTTTGTGCCTCCACAGCCTTAACTAGGGCCTCTTGTTTGCTCGATGATGAATAGTTTCCACAGAGACAAAAAAGGAAACAGGAAAAAAAAGACAACAGGAAAGAGGAAAAAAAAGACAACAGGAAAGAGGAAAGAGAAAAGAGAAGAGGAAAAAGGAAAGAGAAATGAAAGGAGAAAAGAGGAAAGAGAAGAAAAAAGAGGAAACAGAAAAGAAAAGAGAAAAAAGGAAAGAGAAGAAGCAAGAGAAAAAAGAAGAAAAAAAAAGGGACAAAAAAGAAAAAAAGAGGAAAGAAAAAAGAAGAGAAAAGAGAAAAAAAAATAACAAAAAAGAGAAAAAAGAGAA
>NW_020961451.1:0-2957 GCF_003031625.1 Empidonax traillii | reverse complement strand
TAAAAAAAAAGGGAAAAGAGGAAAAAAGGGAAAAAAGGAAAAAGTGAAAAAAATAAAAAAAAGTAAAAAAAAAGGGAAAAGGGGAAAAAAGGGAAAAAAGAAAAAAGTGAAAAAAGTGAGAAGTAAAAAAAGTGAAAAAAGTGAAAAATGAAAAAAGTGAAAAGTGAAAAAAACTGAGAAGTGAAAAAAAGTGAAAAAAGTGAGAAGTGAGAAAAAAGGGAGAAGTGAAAAAGTGAAAAAAGTGAAAAGTGAAAAAAGGGAGAAGTAAAAAAAAGTGAGAAGTGGAAAAAAATGAATTAAAAAAAGTGAAAAGTGAAAAAAGTGAAGAGAGAAAAAAGTGAAAAAAGTGAAAAAAACTGAGAAGTGAAAAAAATTGAAAAGTGAAAAAAAGTGAAAAAAGTGAGAAGTGAAAAAAGTGAGAAGTGAAAAAAGTGAGAAGTGAAAAAAGTGAGAAGTGAAAGAAGTGAAAAAAGTGAGAAGTGAAAAAAGTGAAAAGCGAAAAAAGTGAGAAGTGAAAAAAATTGAAAAAATTGAACTGTGAAAAAAAGTGAGAAGTGAAAAAAGTGAGAAGTGAAATAGGTGAGAAGTGAAAAAAAGTGAGAATTAAAAAAAAGTGAGAATTAAAAAAAAGTGAGAAGTGAAAAAAGTGAAAAGTGAAAAAAGTGAGAAGTGCAAAAAAGTGAAAAAAGTGAAAAGTGAAAAAAAGTGAAAAGTGAAAAAAAGTGAGAAAAGAAAAAAAGTGAAAAGTGAAAAAAAATGAAAAAGATGAGAAGTGAAATGAAGTGAAAAAAGTGAAAAAAGAGAAAAGTGAAAAAAGTGAGAAGCGAAAAAAAATGAAAAAAGTGAGAAGTGAAATAGAAGTGAAAAAGTGTGAAGTGAAAAGTGAAAAAAAGTGAAAAAAGTGAAAAGAGAAAAAAATTGAAAAGTGAAAAAAATTGAAAAGTGAAAAAAATTGAAAAGCAAAAAAAGTGAAAAAAGTGAGAAGTGAAAAAAGTGAGAAGTGAAAAAAAGTGAAAAGTAAAAAATATGAAAAGTGAAAAAAGTGAAAAGTTAATGGAGTGAAAAGTGAAAAAAAGTGAAAAAAGTGGGAGATGAAAAAAAGTGAGAAGTGAAAGAAGTGAGAAGTGAAAAAAAGTGTGAAGTGAAAAAAAGTGAAAAGTGAAAAAAGTGAGAAGTGAAAAAAAGTGAAAAGTGAAAAAAGTGAGAAGTGAAAAAAAGTGAAAAGTGAAAAAAGTGAAAAAAGTGAGAAGTGAAAAAAAGTGAAAAAAGTGAAAAAAGTGAAAAGCGAAAAACGTGAGAAGTGAAAAAAAGTGAGAATTAAAAAAATTGAGAAGTGAAAAAAGTGAGAAGTGAAAAAAGTGAAAAAAGTGAAAAGTGAAAAAAAGTGAAAAAAAGTGAAAAGTGAAAGAAAGTGAGAAAAGAAAAAAGTGAAAAGTGAAAAAAATGAAAAAGGTGAGAAAAAGTGAAAAAAGTGAGAAAAAGTGAAAAAAAGTGAGAAGTGAAAAAAAGTGAGAAGTGAAAAAAAGTGAAAAGTGAGAAAAAGTGAAAAGTGAAAAAAAATGAAAAAAGTGAGAAGTGAAAAGTGAAAAAAAGTGAAAAAAGTGAAAAGTGAAAAAAATGAAAAGTGAAAAAAAGTGGAAAGTGAAAAAAGTTAAAAGTGAAAAAAGTGTAAAAAGTGAGAAGTGAAAAAAAGTGAGAAGTGGAAAAAAGTGAGAAGTGAAAAAAGTGAGAAGTGAAAAAAAGTGAGAAGTGGAAAAAAGTGAGAAGTGAAAAAAGTGAGAAGTGAAAAAAGTGAAAACTGAAAAAAGTGAAAAGTGAAAAAAAGTGAAAAAAGTGGAAAGTGAAAAGCGAAAAAAAGTGAGAAGTGAAAAAAAGTGAGAAGTGGAAAAAAGGGAAAAGTGTGAAAAAAGGGAAAAGTGTGAAAAAAGGGAAAAGTGTGAAAAAAGTGAGAAGTGAAAAAAGTGAAAACTGAAAAAAGTGAAAAGTGAAAAAAAGTGAAAAAAAGTGAAAAGTGAAAAAAAGTGAAAAAAGTGAGAAGCGAAAAAAAGTGAGAAGTGGAAAAAAGTGTGAAGTGAAAAAAAGAGAAAAATGAAAAAAAAGGAAAAGTGAAAAAAAGTGTGAAAAGTGAAAAAAGTGAAAAGTGAAAAAAGTGAAAAGTGAAAAAAGTGAAAAGTGAAAAAAGTGAAAAGAGAGAAGAGAAAAAAAAGCAGAGAATAGGAAAGAGAACACAGAAGAGAAAAGAGAAAAAAGAGAAAACTGAAGAGAGAATAAAAGAGGAGAAAGAAAAAAAGAAAAGATAAAGAGAAAAAGAGAAGAGAGGAATAGAAAGGAAAAGAAATTAAAAGAAGGAGAGAAAAGGAAAGAAAAGAAAGTAGAAGGGAAGAAAAGAGAAGAAGAGAAAGGAAATTAATAGGAAAGAAAAGAAAGAAGAAGAGAAAAAGAAAGAGGAAAAGAAAGAAAAGAAAGAAGCAAAAGAAGGAAAAGAAAGAAAAGAAGAGAAAGGAAAAGAAAGAAAAGAAAGAAGCAAAAGAAGGAAAAGAAAGAAAAGAAGAGAAAGAATAAGAAAGGAGAAAAATAAATAGAAGAAAGAAGAAAAGAAGAAAAAGAAAGAAGAAAAAGAAAAGAAGGAAAAGAAAGAAGAAAAAGAAGAAAAAGAAAAGAAGGAAAAGAAAGAAGAAAAAGAAGAAAAAGAAAAGAAGAAAAAGAAAGAAGAAAAAGAAAAGAAGAAAAAGAAGAAAAAAGAAGAAAGAAAAAGAAAAGAAGAAAAAGAAAGAAGAAAAAGAAAGAAGAAAAAGAAAAGAAGAAAAAGAAAAGAAGAAAAAGAAAGAAGAAAAAGAAAAGAAGAAAAAGAAAAGAAGAAAAAGAAAAAGAAAAGAAGAAAAAGAAGAGAAGAAAAGAAGACAAAAAAAAAAAAAAAAAAAAAAAAAAAAAAAAAAAAAAAAAAAAAAAAAAAAAAA
>NW_020961450.1:2163-6306 GCF_003031625.1 Empidonax traillii | reverse complement strand
GGGGGTGTGTGAGTGTGGGGGTGTCCTGGGTGGGAGTGGAAGGCTTAGACAAAGCCTTTAAAGAAGCTCAACTGCTGGTGAGTCACGAGGTACAGAAAGGATCCCCTGGCTTTCTGAATTCCTTCTCAGAGAGGAGCCTGAGTGTGGCTGGATCCAATCTTAGCCTCGGGCTGTGCCAACAGTTTAAATTACAGGAATTGCAGAGGTGTGATTAAATCACTTTGTCTTGCAGGTTTTAATGATGGTAGATCAGAGGTATTTATATAAAATGAATTGTTTATTATGACAAATGAACCGACAAGTGAAAACAGATGAAAAATTTTAATCAGAATGATTTACTACAGGGTGAAAAGACTAAAAACCTACTAGTAGGGTATAATACAGCATAAAGTAGTACAGTGCACTGTATCAAAGCAATTCTATCAAAACCAGCCAAAGAAACAAGCATTAAGTTAGACATTGATATAAACCACCATAGGAGACAGCAGGCAGATGTCTCAACCCCAGGGGAGTGACCAGGAAGAGCATTTGTGGATCTGTGAGAGTTTGGGCTGCTTTTCCTTCTAAAAGGAGCATCACTCCAGCTGGAGGGAGACCACTGGACAATCTGTTTGCTGTTGAAGTCCCATCATTTGAATGCTTTCATTGGAATGAGTGGGAAACGGAGAACATATCCAGCAGTTCCTGCTGTTTGTTCTCAGTGTCACAACCTGCGTTGGCTTTCGGGGTGAGCTTCTCTTCCAAGGCTCAGGTGGCATTTGCTCAGGGTGTGTTCTATTGGAGTGGCCCTTGGGAAAAGGGACTTTGGTCTCTTTGCTTTCTTTTATCATTGTTAGTTGCAAGGCCCTGTTAGGACATCTGGCTAATCCAGGGGTAAATAACCACGCTGCAATCCTTGAAACATTGTCCTATAAATATAAAAAGAGAAACCATTTCATGATTTTCACTTTGGAGGTTCTTATTCTGCTGCAGCTTTACCTGCAGCAGATTTATTTTTCACTGCACTGTCCAGGACAGTTGGTTCCTCTGTGTCCGGAGCTATTTTATTCCCAAACAGGGAATTTGGGAGTCTCCTCCCAGAGCTTCCACAGCCATGTGGGGAGACAAAAGTCCTTCCCAGTTCTGCTTGAGCAGCTCCTTCCCTCACATCTGGACATACACCCAGTTTTCTGTCTGCTGAGGATAAACTTGAACATCCAAGGTTATTAGAGAAGCTAAAATCACAAACTTATACAATGACAAAGTAGTTCAGAATGTGGGAAACATCCATGGGGAACTGATCCTGTGTTGGTGCCCATTAGAGTCCAGATTCAGTCAGGATAATGGTCCTCGAGTGTCCATCAGTCACAGGTCCAGGTTCCCTTTGGTTCCAGGAGTCCCCACAGTGTCACAATCAAACCCTTTTATTCCATGAGGTTCCACAGCATCCCAGTTGCCCTGATGACCCCAGGAGGTTCCACAGTGTCCCAGGATTCCTTTGGTTCCATGAGGTTCCACAGTGTCACAAGGGCCCCTTGATTCCAAGAAGCCCTGCAATGTCATAGTGGCCCTTTGATTCCATGAGGTTCCACAGTGTCCTGGGGTTCCTTTATCTCCATGAAGTTCCACAGGATCACAGGGTGCCTTTGGTTCCACGAGGCCCCACAGTGTCACAATGGCCTCTTGGTTCCCCAGGGCTCTGCAGTTGAAGTACTGAGGCCTGAACAACATCCCCTGAGCCAAAGTTGGCTCTGGATGAACCTTCCAACTTAACATTCTATTTCTCTGTGTATCCACTCAGGAGATAAAACTGTGTATGAGCATCAGTGAAATCTGTAGAGGGATAGGGCTGTGTATCTGTGTAAGATATATTTGTATCTACTCATTGGTGGAAAATATTTGTATTTGTTCATTAATAAAATATGCACGATTGTGAAATGTGTGAAATGTGAATGTATTTATCTTTCCGTGTTCAGATCCCAGTCAAGGCCATGGCAGTCGATTGGCCTGACTACAGGCTCTATTACAGAAATTAACCCAAGACAAAACTTGTGGGTTGCGTGGGCAAATCAAACTGGGCAAACTGACTTTTGTCTGTCTTTGGCAATGCCTGGAGATCCTTTTCGTACGTGCCTTATTGGCTATCCTGTGTTTGAGGAAAGGGCATTTGATGGATGGTTTAGTGGTAGTTTGACTGACATGGAGCGTCTGTATAACAACACCAGACAGAACAAGAGCTCCAATGGAGAGTGTATGTGGAGCAACACTGTGCCTGTGATGCAAAGTGCCTTTGCACAACAATATCTTATACAGCACCTGAACCATTCGAATTCACTTCCCTTACAAGAATTAGACCTATTGGGCTCTGTAGCACCTGCTCAGTGGGCAAATGTGACCTCATACACCAACTGCAGCAGTGTTAGCCCTGAAGAACAACCATGGAATGGAATAGGAGTAGCTGATTTTGGTGACCCTTGATACCTTTGGCTTCACAGACAGGGTGAACAACTAGCAGGGAGTGGATATCAAAATCTGAGTGGTAATTCTGATTACTGGAATTTTTCTGAGAGCAGTGCAGGGCAATTTAGTGTCAACACTTCTGGAGGCTTTTTATTACCACCAAGATATTTCCTTATGTGTGGTAATCATGCATGGGAAGGTATCCCTTTTCATCCAGTGGGAGGTCCATGTTATATCGGAAAATTAACACTCTTTGCCCCCAGCCTAAGGAGGTGTGTAACGAAACACGACGTACAAAAGAAATCTTCATCACTTTGGTCCAGACTGTGATGATGATGTTAGAATTGGATCAGACAAAGGGACAATAGCATTGGCCATTTTTGTTCCTGGAGGAGCTGCCCCTTCTAATTATGCTAAATTGAAGTGCTCAGCATGCTGGAGTATTAAACAGTTTAACACAACATCCAATGTCATATCACAGCTGCTGACTGATGTAGATAGTGTACGACACACAGTTTTGCTAAACAGAGCAGCAATTGACTTTTTATTGTTAGCACAAGGCCATGGGTAGCAGGAATTTGAAGGAATGTGTTGCATGAATTTGTCTGACCATTCACACAGCAAACACAAACAACTGCAGACCTTACAGGAATGTTTGGATCATGTTACCTATGATACATCACCAGTTACTGATTGGCTGAAAGAACTTGGATTGGGACCATGGCTTATGCAAACTGTACAATGGTTGGCACCCGTTGTCTTTCTCCTTCCAGGAGTCTGTATTTTTCTGCCATGTCTGGTTCAATGTTTTCCCAACTTAATGGCTCAAACTGTATCTGCTTTGTTTAAAGAAAAAGGGGGAAGTGTAGGGATTTATAGTGCTAATATAGATGATATGCTGCAGCTGTGAGAACATAACCTTATGCTGCTAAAATAGAGGATATGCTGCTGCTGTGAGAGCATAATCTTATGTTAATAACATAGAGGATATGCTGCTGTGAGAAATAATCTTATGTTTCAATTGTGAAAACATGATCTGTTGTTCTGATGGTCTTCTGATGGTACCAGAATGTGAAAGATCTACCAAGAGAAGCAGTAGCAAAACTAGATATAGGAAAAAGGTCTCAGTACCAGCTATCAGAGTGGGAAAGGACATAAAGAATGTTAAAGAAACAAAGCTGATAGAAGACTATTGCTAGAAAACTGTATAAAAGACTGCTGCTTGATTCAAATAAACAGCATTTCTGATCATCATACTGGTGTGTTGAGTCATCTGTGCTCACATGAAACCCCACACGAGGCCTTGCCATGATGATAATATTTCTTTTCTTATAAAGAGGAAAACTTTTCTGGGCCTGTGTGCAAGCAGAGCTCTAAGGAGAGCAGGTGGGAGATGGTGCCACAGGGCTGGAACATCCAGCTGCAGAGCTCTGAGGTGAAGTCTAATGCGAGAAGGGTGATGTCAGTCCAAGATGGGCCATGTCAGAACTGATAAGGTAGGGCAGTGAGGAGCACGGTTGGTCATACAGGGTCAGTCTGGATCTCCTCAGGAGACACTCAGCATCAAAATCACTTGGAAAACACCTCTATCACCTCTCCTCGGAACTAAAAAATATATCCATCCTTGAATTAAAAAAAAAAAAAAAAAAAAAAAAAAAAAAAAAAAAAAAAAAAAAAAAAAAAAAAAAAAAAAAAAAAAAAAAA
>NW_020961450.1:0-1439 GCF_003031625.1 Empidonax traillii | reverse complement strand
CTGAGCAAAGCCTGCCTTGGGTTTGGGGAGCACAAAGGCCAAGGCTGAGCCCCAGGCCCTGGCCCAGCAGATCCTGTCCCTGCCGGGGGGCTCAGGGCTGTTTGGGGGGCAGTGGGATGGGAGGGGGAGCAACAACCAAGGCCCCAAACTGGGCAAGCCCTGCCAGGCTGCTCAGGGAGGGGCGAGGCACAAGCCAAGGGCAGAAGCTGCCAGGAAAGTGTCTTGTGGTGGCCTGAGGGGCAGAGGCAGCTGCCAGAGCCAAGGGCACAAAAGCCTGGGTGCCTTTGGGCCTTGCAGCCCTGCCAGAGCCCTTGGCCATCTGTGCTGCAGGCTGTGCTCCCCTGGCCCTGCTGCTCCTCTGGCCTTGCAGGCTGCACACACCCCTCCTGCTTTGCCACCCCCCTGCCAGCAGCATTTCTGGGCCCTCCCTGATGGCTCTGCTGTCCCCCAGCTCTGGCTGTTTCCTGGAACACAAAGCCATGGGATGATCCAGACTCCCTCTGGGTGACCTCTTGCACCACACTCCTATGTTTTGTACGGGCTTTCTTTTTTCTCACCTCAGTTCTGATCCCTATAAATGCATTTTGTAGAGGTTTCCTTCTCTTCCCACTCCCAAGAAAAGCTCTGTTATCTCTGAAACCCTCCTCCAGACAGCTGCAGGATGAGCCCTGTGCACCCCATTTCAAAGGTGCAGTAGCCCATGTCCCTCAGCTTCTCCCCTCAAGCTCCAACCCATCCTGGCAGATCTCCTTCAGAACCTCTCTGGTTCCTCCTTGTTCCTGCAGAACAGGGAGCCCCACACTTGGACACACCAGCCCAGCTGTGGCCACAGCAGCTGAGCAGCTGAGTCCAGGGGTGACAACTCTGTGGAGTTCATGCACTGGAACAGATTGCCCAGAGAGGGGGTGGAGTAAAGGGCTGTAGGGGATCCTAGTTGAGCAGGGAGGTTGCACAAGGTGTCTTCCAGTGGTGCTTTCCAACCTGAACCCTTCTGTGAGTCTGTGGTTCTGTGATTTCCTACAATTACAGCAGTGATTTAATTACAAATCCGAGATGGCAACATTCATACTGTGCTTGCTGGAGGGTATTTGAATCAATTCCCATGTGCACATACAGGCACAGAGCTGGAGATCTGTAGATAAATGTACCCAAATACCTGTCAAAAGTTCCCCTGGAGTTCAGTGAAATTCTCATGTCTGATGCATTTGCATTTCTCAACATGTGACGGTCAAGCCATGAGGAGTGAGGGGTCAGCCCAGGCCCCTTCGTCAGCTCTCTGGGATGGTCCTCTGGGTACCACAAACCTGAGAGCCTGGGAGCTCCGAGAGGTGTCCACTGAGAGGGAGGTGCTGGTGCAGCTACTGCAGCCCAGGAGAGCCCAAAGGGCCTCACTAAGCAGTGCTGTTTGCAGGGTCACCTCCTGATTTCAGTTATCTGTC
>NW_020961449.1:4749-6306 GCF_003031625.1 Empidonax traillii | reverse complement strand
CTGGGATCCCTGCAGGGCCCTGAGCTGGAGGGGCTGCTCTGCAGAGGGAGGGGCTGTGGCACCCTGGGCTGAGCCTGCACTGGCCATGCTGGTCAGGCTGGCAAGCAGAGCCAGCAGGATGGGCATCACTGCTGCTGAACCCCTTTCCAACCTTTCAGAAGGCTCAGTAGCCATGGACAAGGCAGGGCAGGATTATGGGGTGTCTCAGTGGCAAAAAGGAATGAAGGGGCTGCTGGGACACTGCAGGGCCTTGTGGAACCAAAGGATCCCTGGGACACTGTGTGATGAAAAAGGGAATAGAATACAGAGGGGGAGAATGTCATGGTTTCAGGAGGGTTTTTTCATAGTAGAAAAGTAAACCTGGGACACTGCAGAACTTCTGGAATCAAGGCTCCATTGGGACACTGGGAATATCATGGAACCAGGGAACTCTGTGACACTCCAGGGCCTCCTGGAGCCAAAGGAACCCAGGGACACTGTGGAATCTCATGAAATCAAAGGGCTCTTATTACATGTGGGGCTCATGGAACCAAAGGGACCCTGTAACAGTGACAGGGGTGATATCAGACTGTGACCTGTCACTGCTGGGGTTTCACAGGGCTCCATCTTGGGCCCTGTGCTCTCCAGCATCTCCATCAATGACTTGGACACAGCACTGGAAGGGACACTGAGCAAGTTTGCAGGTGACCCAAAACTGGGAGGAGCTGCTGAGCCCCTGCAAGGCAGGAAGGCCCTGCAGAGACCTGGACAGATCCCAGGGCTGGGAATCACCAACCATGAGAAGTTCCCCAGGGGGAAGGGCCAGATTGTGCTCTGGGATGGGGCAACCCCGGCTGGATGGACACACTGGGAATGAGAGGCTGGGAAGCAGAGCTGGGAAAGGGCCCTGGGGGTGCTGGTGGGTGCCAGTTGTCCCTGAGTCAGCAGTGCCCTGGCAGCCAGGAGGGCCAAGCCTGTGCTGGGGGCATCAGGGAGGGGATTGTCCCGCTCTGCTCTGCTCTGGGGCGGCCTCAGCTGCAAGATTGAGACAGTTTGGGGGGACATAATGGAAGGGAGAGATTGAACCATTGGAGAGTGTCCAAAGGAGGCCACGAGGATGGGGAAGGGCCTGGAGGGGAAGGCGTGTGAGGACACTGAGGGCACTTGGTGTGTTCAGCTGGAGAAGAGGAGACTGAGGGGAGACCTCACTGCAGTCACAACTTCCTGGGCAGGGGCAGAGGAGGGGCAGGCCCTGAGCTCTGCTCTGGGGGGACCAGGGACAGGACTGAGGGAATGGCTGGAGTTGTGTCAGGGCAGGGTGAGGCTGGATCTTGGAAAAAGGTTCTTCCCCCAGAGGGTGGTTGGCACTGAACAGGCTCCCCAGGGCAGTGGGCACAGCACCAAGGCTGACAGAGCTCAGGAAGTGTTTGGATGATCTTCTCAGGCTCATGGTGTGACCCTTTGGGATGGTCCTGTTCACAGCTAAGAGTGGGATCCTTGTAGGTCCCATCCAACTCAGCACATTCTGTGACTCTGTGATTATCAACCCTGTGTTCAACACAAATCCAAAACACAGCC
>NW_020961449.1:0-2023 GCF_003031625.1 Empidonax traillii | reverse complement strand
CAGCACCAAGGGCCATTGTGACACTGCAGGGCCTCCTGGATTCAAAGGAGTGCTGGGACACTCTGGACCTGATGGAATCACTGTGCAATTGGGACACCACAGAACCTCATGGAATCCTCAGGACCACTGTGACATATGGGAATCTTCTGGAATCAAGGGACCATGGTGACAGTGCAGGGCCTATGGAGCCTAAGGGACCATTGTGACACTGTGGATCCCCATGGAATAAAGGAACCTGTGAGGCACTGGGTTATTGGGATAATTCTTGACTCAGAACAACTCCAGTGGGTGGGTGGGTGGGGAAGGGACAGGTGGAATTTGCCAAAGGTGAGGTGGTGCCCTGTTCCATTGCCCAGCCCTTGGAGCCTCCTTGGGCAGCCCTGGAGCTGCTGTCAGTCCAAAGCAGCCCAGGAGCACTGCCCCATCCCCCAGCCTGGAGCCCCTAACCCAGCCCCACACTGGCTCCAGCACACCAGCAGCTCTGCCCCTCACCCTCCTGGAGCCCCAGAGTGGCCACTGGGCCACAAGTCCCCCCTGGGGGGTGGGCACAGGGGGCAGAGCAAATCAAACCAGCCCCGTGCGGCCATGGCGTGGTCGGACCCTCCATGTGGGCACGGGGAAGCTGCACTGGCACCAGACTGCGGGTGGGAGCTGCACTTCTCTCTCTTTCCTTACTTCTTCTTATTCTCTCAATCTCCCATAATATTTTAGAAAACTTAAAACTGGATGGGTTGGGTTTTTGCTGACTTGTCTGGGTTGGCCTGTGCTCTATCAATGCTTTGGGGAATGCTCTATTCTGGTGGAATGTTGCCCTTTCACCTTGTGCCAAGCTCCCTTCTTTTCTAACGTTTGCCAGTAAAAGTCTGCTTTTTGACCTCCTGAGCGGTCAAAAGTGTGTTGCATCTTTCCCACTTTCTCCCTCAAGTTACTTAAAGAATTGAAGTCCATTTTCAAATATCTGGCAGGTGGATATTTTTGATGCCTTGTATATTAAAAAAAAAAAAACCCTTTGATGTGCTCGTAGCTCAAACCTGGAATTTTACAGTCACCATCCCTGGAAGTGTTCAGAAAACACTGAGCTGTGGCACTTGGGGACACGGTTCAGTGGTGAAGATGCCAGTGTTGGGTTAATGGTTGGACTTCATGATCTCAGAGATCTTTTCCACCCTTAACAATTCTGTGATTCTGTTATGACTTAACCACTTCCCTGGACATTCTATTCCAATGGTTGATAACCCTCAGTCATCCCTTTGATGCTGCAGTCAAGGAAACTCATGGAATGAAGGGGCCATTGTGACCCTACAGGGCCTCAGAGACCTTTGTCTGTTAAGAAATAGAAAGGGATGTCTGGGGGTGTTTAACTGATAACAAGGAGAATTTTGGAGAGGGATCTTTACACACCCAGATCTTGATGTGTCCACACATCTCTGCCTGTGTGTGTGTGTGAGAATTGACTGTGGTGTGAGTGTTGTTATTGTGAATCTATAATTCAGTCACTGTTAAAATTTTAGCAAATGTAAATCAATCATTTGATAACTGTTAACCTGGTCAGTAATTTAGTCCTAATAATCTCTTTTACACCCTTATTTTGTGTCCAAAATCCTTCTACCCCTTGCCCTTACATCCCAAGGCTCTGTGTACATCATTCCCTTTCATAGAAAATTATATTTTTGTGACTTCCACTTTAAAATTTTCCTAGTTACCAAAATTACAAATAAACACCAATTAGTTGTTGAAAGATATGAAGACAATTAAAGGAAGGAAAATAATTTGGTTTTCTGTATTTTAATGAGCCCCACAGCGTGTTTAGAAAAAGTTCCATTTTCCTCAACTACTGAGAGAAGATTGAAGAAGCTGCTCAAGAAGTCAGAAGCCAAACTCCCAGTCCCTTGAAGCATTGCTGGGCCCCACTGAGGGCAGGCACTGACAAAGCCTCCCCAGGGACTCCTGAGAGCAGATCCTTGCAGGCCAGGAGTGCAGGCAGACCAAGGAAAGTGTCTTGTGGTGGCCTGAGGGGCAGAGG
>NW_020961448.1:4020-6307 GCF_003031625.1 Empidonax traillii | reverse complement strand
GATTGGGTTGTTTCTTGGGTTGTTCCTTGGGTGTTTCCTCGGGTGGTTCTTTGGTTCTCTGGGTGGTTCTTCCGATGGTTCTTTGGGTGTTTCTTTGGGTGTTTCTTTGGGTGGTTCTTTGGGTGGGTCGGTGAAGGGTTGATGGGGGGCTGGAGCGGTTGGTTGAGGGGTTCATGGGGTGGGTGGGTGGGTGGGTGTTTGAGCATTTGGGGGAATTGTTTTGGGGGGTGCTGGTTGGCCAGTTGGGGGGTTCAGCTCTTCGTTGGGCAGTCGAGTTGTTGGTCAGTCAGGTGGTCAGGCTGTCAGCTGGGTGAGTGGGTGGGTGGTTGGTTGGGTGAAGAGTTGGGTGGATGGTTGGTCAGTTGGGTGGTTCAGTGGTTGTTTGTTTAGTTGGGCGGTTGGCTGTTCACTGGGTGGTCAGTTGGTCAGTTGGGTGGTCAGTCCTTGGCTGGGGTGGTCAGTTGGTCAGTTGGGTGGTCAGTTGGGTGGTCAGTTGGTCGGTTGGGTGGTCAGTTGGTCAGTTGGGTGGTCAGTTGGTCGGTTGGGTGGTTGGTTGGTTGGTCAGTTGGTTGGTTGGGTGGTCAGTTGGTCAGTTGGGTGGTCAGTTGGTCAGTTGGGTGGTCAGTTGGTCAGTCAGGTGCCCAGCCCTTGTTTGAGGTGGTCAGTCAGTTGGTTGGGTGGTTGGTTGGGTGGTCAGTTGGTCAGTTGAGTGATCAGTCCTTGGTTGGTTGGTCAGTTGGTCAGTTGGGTGGTCAGTCTTTGGTTATGGTGGTCAGTTGGGTGGTTGTGTGGTTAGTTGGGTGGTTGGCTGTTCATTGGGTGGTCAGTCCTTGGTTGGGGTGGTCAGTCAGTCGGTTGTGTGGTTGGCTGTTCGTTGGGTGGTCAGTCGGTCAGTTGGGTGGCCGGTCTTTGGTTATGGTGGTCAGTTGGGTGGTTGTTCGTTTAGTCAGGTGGTTGGCTGTTCATTGGGTGGTCAGTTGGTCAGTTGAGTGTTCAGCTCTTGGTTGGGGGGGTCAGTCGGTCAGTTGGGTGGTCGGTTGGGTGGTCAGTTGGGTGGTCAGTTGGTCAGTTGGGTGGCCAGTCTTTGGTTATGGTGGTCAGTTGGGTGGGTGGTTGGTTAGTTGGGTGTTTGGCTGTTCATTGGGTGGTCAGTTGGTCGGTTGGGTGGTCGGTTGGGTGGTCAGTTGGTCAGTTGGGTGGTCAGTTGGTCAGTCAGGTGCCCAGCCCTTGTTTGAGGTGGTCAGTTGGTCAGTCAGGTGGTCAGTCCTTGGTTGGGGGGGGTCAGTTGGTCGGTTGGGTGGCCAGTCTTTGGTTATGGTGGTCAGTTGGGTGGGTGGTTGGTTAGTTGGGTGTTTGGCTGTTCATTGGGTGGTCAGTTGGTCGGTTGGGTGGTCAGTTGGTCAGTCAGGTGCCCAGCCCTTGTTTGAGGTGGTCAGTTGGTCAGTTGGGTGGTTGGTTGGGTGGTCAGTTGGTCAGTTGGGTGGTCAGTTGGTCAGCTGGGTGGCCCAGCCCTTGTTTGAGGTGGTCAGTCAGTTGGTTGGGTGGTTGGTTGGGTGGTCAGTTGGTCAGTTGAGTGATCAGTCCTTGGTTGGTTGGTCAGTCGGTCAGTTGAGTGGTCAGTTGGGTGGTCAGTTGGTCAGTCAGGTGGCCAGTTGGGTGGTTCAGTGGTTGTTTGGTTAGTTGGGTTGTTGAGTGGTCAGCTGGGTGGGTGGTTGGTTAGTTGGGTGGTTTGGCTGTTCATTGGGTGGTCAGTTGGTCAGTTGGGTGCCCAGCCCTTGTTTGAGGTGGTCAGTCAGTTGGTTGGGTGGTCAGTTGGTCAGTCAGTTGGTTGGGTGGTCAGTTGGGTGGTCAGTCGGTCAGTCGGGTGGTCGGTTGGGTGGTCAGTCAGCTGGTCAGTTGGTCAGCCAGTTGCCCAGCCCTTCTTTGGGGTGGTCAGTTGGTCAGTTGGTTGCTCAGTTGGGTGGTCAGTTGGTCAGTTGGTCAGCCAGTTGCCCAGCCCTTCTTTGGGATGGACAATCGGCCGTCGAGCCGCTCAGCCTTGTCCCTCCCCCCCGCGCAGTTGCTCACCCTCCCTCCCTCCCCTCCCTCCCCTCCCCCCCGGCAGGGACCCCAACCAGCCGGTGCCGCAGGACACCAAGTTCATCCACACCAAGCCCAACCGCTTCGAGGAGGTGGTGTGGACGCGCTTCGACGGCAAGGACAAGCGCTACCTGCACATCGGGCTGAAGCCGCGCGTGCGCGACCACTACCGCGCCAACAAGGTGGCCTTCTGGCTCGAGCTGGTGCC
>NW_020961448.1:0-1123 GCF_003031625.1 Empidonax traillii | reverse complement strand
AACAAAAAAGGAGAAAAAAGGAAGGAAAAAAAAAAAACAAAAACAAAAAAAAAAAACCAACAAAATTTTCCCCGGAAAAGCGAATTTTGTTGTCGCCGCCGCCGGGGGGCGCCAGCGAGCCCGGGGGTCGCCATGGAAACCGGGAGGCTCCGCCCACTTCCGGGGAATGCTGCCATGTCATTGGCTGGGCTGGGGGGGTCGCTGGGGTGGGACTGGGAGGGACTGGGAGGGAACTGGGATGGATTGGGAGGGAGTGGGGTGGAACTGGGATGGACTGGGGTGCCCTGGGATTGCACTGGGATGTACTGGGCCATACTGGGATGAACTGGGTCGTACTGGGATGTACTGGGTCGTACTGGGATGAACTGGGTCGTACTGGGATGTATTGGGTCGTACTGGGATGAACTGGGCCGTACTGGGATGAACTGGGTCGTACTGGGATGAACTGGGCCGTACTGGGATGAACTGGGCCATACTGGGATGTACTGGGCCATACTGGGATGAACTGGGTCGTACTGGGATGAATTGGGTCGTACAGGGATGTACTGGGCCGTACTGGGATGAACTGGGCCGTACTGGGATGAACTGGGTCGTACTGGGATGTACTGGGTCATACTGGGATGTACTAGGCCGTACTGGGATGTATTGGGCCGTACTGGGATGTATTGGGTCGTACTGGGATGTACTGGGCCGTACTGGGATGCCTTGCTTCGTACCGGGATGAACTGGGCTGTGCTGGGCTGGACTGGGATGCTCTGAGCCATACTGGTCCATACTGGGTTACCCTGGTTGATACTGGGATGCCCTGGTCGATACTGGGATGCCCGGGTTGATACTGGTCCATACTGGGATGCTCTGGTCGATACTGGGATGCCCTGGTTGATACTGGTCCATACTGGGATGCCCGGGTTGATACTGGTTGATACTGGGATGCCCTGGTTTATACTGGTCCATACTGGGATGCTCTGGGCTGGACTGGGATGCCCTGGTTTATACTGGTCCATACTGGGATGCTCTCAGATGCCCTGATCCATACTGGTCCGTACTGGTCCATACTGGGAGGCCCCAGTCCCTGCTGGTCCGAACCTGCCCCCGTACCGGCCCCAACTGGTCCGAACTGGTC
>NW_020961447.1:8483-10621 GCF_003031625.1 Empidonax traillii | reverse complement strand
AGCCAAAGCCTCTCGCTCTCCTCTGGATAGGGATCTCACCCCGGGAAATGCTGATGGATCCGGCGTGGCAGCGATTGCAGCACTGGCTCCAGTGACTTTATTTTATTCCATTTTATTCTGTTTCACCCTGCAAGGTCCCCATGTCCACTTCCTTTTGGTTATTCCCTTCGAGAAAGGAGGATCCAGGTTTTTGGAAGGACCACATGGAGACCGTGTGGGAACAACTCATTCACCCAAACCTCAAATCAATTAAAACCCCAACCTGAATGATTTATTTTTTTTATTTTTCCTTCCCCTCAGGTTTAATCCCAGGTGGATCCTGGTGGATCCCAGCATTCCAGCCTCTCTCCCCTGGGAAGGGAGCAGGTTGTGCCCACCATTCCCCCCAGCCCAGCTCCAACACCGCAGGTTGGAGCCACTTAGGCCGGGCTGGCATTTGGAGGTGACATTTAAAGGTCACTGCCAATCTTCCCTCCTGGAGAACCTGGGATGGGACTGGGGCTGGGAGGCTGAGCTGCTCCTGCCTCCCCTCCTTCCTCCCCCCTCTCCTCCTCCCACTCCACGCTGTGCTTTTCCTTCTCCCTGCCCTCTCTCTTCCCAACTGGAATTTTCATTCCCCTTCCAGGAAAAGGATTGTTTCCCCCCAACCCCTCTTCCTTTTTATTTCTCTCCCTCTTTTTGGTTATCTCAGCTGCTGATTGTGTTATCCCGGTATTGTTCCACCTGGGATTCCCTTTCCCAGAACTGGGAGATTTAGGGATGGTTTTTCCTGGAGGAGAAGGCTCAGCATCACCGTGGGATGTGCTTGTGTGACACACCAGCTCCAGGCTGGAAAAGGCAATTCCCACCAGCTCAAGTGTTGCTGCATTTTGCTGACATCATCACCATCATCATCATCATCACCATCATCATCAATTATTTTTATTTTTATTAATATTTTAAAAAGGGATTTATTCAATTTCTTATTCATTATTATTCATGATTAAAACTGTATTTTAATTTGCTTTGTTTAATTTATCATTAGTTATTTTAATCGTTATTATTAGTGTGCCATTTCACCTGTATCCAGGGAGTTTTCTCCAGTCAGACCCACCTCACAGCCAGCCCTGAAGTGGGGCCTTGAGACACGTTTCACAGCATCGAGAAAAATCACACTCAGCTCCCAAAAATAAAAATAACAAAGTCAATACAAATTAAGTGGGAAAGAAGAGCCCGTCTGTTCCCATTCTTTAAACCAGGTTTCCAGGCAATTATTCTCCTATCTCCCACATAAAATTAATAAGAATTCTGCTTGAATGTTCAATAGGCTTCGGGTTTGCAGAGTCTTTGAGGCGAAAGGAGGACGGAATGTTTAATTAGTTCCCTCCAGCCTGTCCTGGTTCCACAGCGTGGGGACTGTGATGCTTTTGGGGGGCCCAGGGACTGGCCAGACACGTTCCCTGGGAAGGAGGGTGGGATATGGGGATATGGGGGGCTGGTTTGATTAATCTGGGGAAGGGGCTGAGGGAGCTGGGGGGGCTCAGCCTGGAGAAAAGGAGGTTCAGGGGGGACCTTCTGGCTCTGGAACTCCCTGACAGGAGGGGGGAGCTCGCAGGGAACAAGGGACAGGGGGAGAGGGAACGGCCCCAAGCTGTGCTAGGGGAGGGTCAGGCTGATATTGGGGAAATCCCTTCCTGGAAAGGGTTGGTTAAACATTGGAACTGGGAGGTTTGGAGTGCCCAGCCCTGGAGGTGCCCAAGGAAGGCCTGGCCGTGGCACTCAGTGCTCTGGGCGAGGTGGGGATGGGGCACAGGAGGGACTCCATGGGCTGGGAGGGCTTTTCCCAGCCTGGATGATCCTGTGATTCTGTGCCATCCACCGATAATCAACCTGCACTAAATGAGAGACATGCAAATGAGGCGGCAATCCGGGCTGCTCAGCATCTCCCAGACAGGGCTCACAAAGCATCTGCATTCACACACACAGGCTGTCAGAGGGTTATTTTAAACCTTGCAGGATCCTTCTCTCTGCTCCTTTTCCCATTTTTTTTTGTTTTTTTTCCACCCCTGGAGGTGTCACTCTCACATCCCCACATCTTCCAGGCTGCCCCTCCTGGCCCTCCCCTCCCCTCCTTGCCCATCTGTGCTCCCACCATAAAT
>NW_020961447.1:4571-6298 GCF_003031625.1 Empidonax traillii | reverse complement strand
GGCACTGGGGAACCAGCCACACTTTAATTGTATTTCTTTAATTTTCCCAGCCAGGAGCCTCGAGGCAGAGCCACATGAAAGGGGAATTGTGATTCGGGACAATTCCTCTTTTTGTTTACCTATTTAAAGTGCATTTCCTTGGTGCTTTTCCCACTCACAGCAGAGAAAGAAAGGCATTGGGGGAAAAAAATGCTGCGAAAGGGGGTTTTTAAAGCCTCCTGCCCTGGCTGGGCAGAGACAGGGTGGTGTCCTGACTCTGGGGTTGGTTTTTTTTTTGAGGGGGGGGGAAAAGCTCAGCAAACACAGCCTGCCCCCACCCCAGAGTGGGGCATCCCTGAGCGTCCCTGCCAATTATCCACGGCCAGGAGGAGCAGGAGACACCCTCAGGAGCGTCTCCCAGTCCATAAATACTCCCACCAAAATGCAGGACAAGACATAATGTGCAAAAAAAAGATTGAGGGGGAGATATATTATGCCACTGCATAGCAATCCTGTCGGGGGGGGATTTATGGCATCGATATATCCCCCGTTCAAAGAGGTTCTGCTGCCTGATGGAGGGGTTCAATTCATCTCCCATCTGTTGCAAACTATCAATATTATGGTTTGCCCGTTTAAAGGGGCATTGGGATGGAGCCTCGTGGCCAATTTATAATAATAAAAAAATAAAAAAATAAAAAAATAACGAGCAGAGGCACGGAAAGGCCTTGTGGCACCATCGATTTTTGGGTTTAATCGGCCCGGGATCCTTCCCACAGCACGGCAGGGAAAGGGTTGGGAGCGTGGGAAGGTGCCTGGAAGGAGGGAATGGTGGGGTGACAGTGATGGCTCCTGGTTTTATGGCAGCAGGATTCCCCTGGGAGCAGCTCCTGCACTCACACACCCATTTCTGTGTCTCCTCTTGAGGGGACTCGCTTTGATCCTGCCCAAATCCCCCCTTTTTTTTTTTTTTACAGCTCCCGTGCCTTTCTGCTCCATAAAACCTTCCCCACGTGGCTGTGCTCACCATGGAGCAGGAATTGGGATGTAAAAACTTGGGTTTACAGGCAACTCCACCAGGCACCTCCCATCCTAATCAGGGTTGGAAACCCTGCCTGACATTCCCCTGGAAAGGCTAAAATCAACCCCCAAAGCCAAGCCCAGGCCTTTCCCTGCCTTTCCCCTTCTTCCAGCAGGGCTGCTGGAGGGGTTTGGGAGCCTGACAGGTCCTTCTGGGATGTTCAACCTCCCCCAGCCTCCATCCAACGGGAAAAGGGGGTCACCTGGCCGTGCTGGGGTGCCAGGGCAGCTGGGACTCCCTGGGATTTCTGCTCCTGGGAGCTCCCAAAGTGATTCTGCAACCTGGTGGCACTCTGAAATAACCCTGGCAATGTGCTGCTCATCCCCCTGCCTGCAGCTGATTCCTCTCCTTCCCTTCTCATTCCCGGCCCTGATTCCCCCCACCCCACCCTTCCTTCCCTTTCATTCCCGTTTTTCAGCTTACTCACCTGGAAACTGCTACATTTCCTGCTTTATTCTGATTAGATTGTGCCTCAGCCACATTCTGCTGAGCCATTTTTTAAAGGAGATGTTCACTTAGCACAATCACCTAATTATTTAGAGTTCCCAGCCATTGTATTTTTCCACTCTCTCCTTCCAATCGATTTTTTTGGGGGGGCAGGAAAGGAGCTCAATTGTTCCCCCCCCCCCACCCCCTCCACAAACCGACATAGTTTATACATGTTGGGTTT
>NW_020961447.1:0-2565 GCF_003031625.1 Empidonax traillii | reverse complement strand
AGCAGCCGACGGCTTTGTTAACAGTCAAGAGGCAGATGAAGTGTGAACAGCAGCCTGAGTGGAGGTGGCAGCCAGAAGATGGGAGCTGCCTGTGCCAGAAACCAGCCCAAACACCTCCTGCCTTCCCTGCCGGGAGAAACGGTGGAATTCCCGTGTGCTGGGCTCAGAAACCTAAAGGATTTGGGGTTTACGAGGTGCTCAGCAGCCCAGCACCCCCTCCACTCCCTTGTGTCTCCTCGACTGGAATTTGTGGAGTTGGAAAAAAAAGGCCCTGCTCGGGTTAAATCTTCTCTGTGCTGGGGAAGGTGCCAACTTCAAACCATTCAAAACGATAATCTGGGCAGCAGCAGCAGCAGCAGCAGCAAGGCAGAGATCCATGCCAGCCCTTGGACTTGGTGCTGGTGCAGCAGAAAATTGGGATGAGGGTGGATGAGAAGTGTTTTTATTGACTTCAGCAGGAACTGCACCACCCACCTGCACCCGGGTTTGAGTCTGCTTTCAGTGTTTCTGAAGGCCCTGCAGGGGGAAAGAAGGGAGAAGAAAGAGCTATAACAGGGTTGGGAGAAGTGTCTGTGTCCAACCCCCGGGGGCTTGGAGGTCTCTGGGATCAGTGACTGGTGCCCTCAAGTTTGTGAAACCCAAATTCCAACGTTCCTTCTGCAGTCGCTTTGAGGGGAAGGGCAAAAAAAAAAAGGGCAGATTCCACCTTTTTCCCATTTCCTGATAATCTGCCATTAAAATACCAGCCAGGGGACTAAAACAGAGGGGTCCATTCTTTCCTCTGGACAGTGGGGGGACACAAATTGCTTGGCTGTTTTGGCTGAAACGAGGTCTTTGTGCCAGGCTGAGTGTCCATCCTCTCTCCCACCCTGCTCCTGGCTGGGGGTGCTGAGGAGGGACCTTCCCCATCCCACCCCCACCCAAGGATCCACCTCAATCCCTGCTGGGTTCACCCCCCAAAAAAACTGTGTTAGGGGAAGGAACACGAGCCTCAGACTTCTCTCCATTTGCTCCCATTTCTTCCCAATCCCCCTTTTTCCCCTCCTGCCAATGACAGGTCCCTTCACTCGCTCCTGATTCCAGCAAACAGGTCCATTCTCTGCTTGGAAAGAGGGTTTTTGTGGCTGAAGGGGCTCCCTGAGGGACTGGCTCTGCTCCCTGCTCTGCCATTTGGGAATCTGGATGGGAAACACCACCTGCCTCTCCCAGGTCTCCTTGTGGATCCCTGCAGGTCCCAGGCAGGGATGAATCCCAGGCAGGGATGACACAGCCAGGCTGGAGATGATCCCCAGGCACCCTGTCAGCTGGCAGAGGTGCCACCAGAGCCAGCCACGAGCTGCAAATCAGGCCCTGCCTCTCGCAGCGTGTCCATATGGGATGAGGTTTATTTATGAGGGAGGCAGAGCCCATAAAGGAGAGTTATGGTGTCCAAGAGGAGCTGATTTATGGCACAGCAAACTCGAGGCTGCAGCTCAGCCTGGGGAGTGACAGCCCCTGAGTGGTGGCCATCCATAAATCCCAAAGTTTTCCCCTCTCCAGGAGCTGGTGGCCAAAATACTTCAGTGCCAAGTTCGACCCTTTTTCCTGTGTGGGTTTTTGTGGGTGTGTTTCTGGTTTTTTTAATATTTTTCCTATTTTTTTCCCAACATTTCTCCCATGGCTGAGCGTGGCCAAGGCCAGTCCTCCTGGCACTGAGGTTTCCATCACACCCACCCCTGCGTGAAGTGCTTAATTAGGTCCCTGTCCTGGTGTCCCCCCCTGTCCCAGCCCGCTGGGGCTCAGGTGTCACCTCCAGCTCCAGCCTTGATCCAAGTGCAGGAGCCCTGTAATCACCTGGAGAGGAGCCAATCCCCGTGTCCTCTGACCACTCTGCCACCAAATCCAGCCCCACAGCTCCTTGTGTCCTGCTTTCCAGAGGAAACAAGCTTGTCTGTGCCAGTGCCTGGGTGTTCTTCTCCTCCACAGCTCACTTTGGGACCTGTTCCACCCAAACTGTGCCCAAAGGGTCCAAATCACACAGATTTGGGGTTTTTATGGAGACAGAGCTCCTGTAGGAGCAGCACTTCCACAGGGAACCAAGCAGCTTTGCTGCTGGGCAGCTTGTCCCTCAGACAAAGGTTGGGGCTTGATGGTCCTGGAGGTTTTTCCCAACCTTAATGAGTCCATCCTGTGCTTCCAGGGGGTGGGAGAGCCCCTTCGTTTCAACGAGCAGATGCCTGCAAATAATGTTTGCCATTTGCTAGAGTCTTTCCAGCTTAAAATGCATAAAAAAGGGGGGGGGGGGGGAAACCACTCTTCCAAACTTCCCTCCTCAATTTATCGCTTGGCATCCTGCAGCCAAGAGCAAAATGAAATAGGTCCTTGTTATCTCCCCCCCCCCTCACCCCCCAAAGAGTCAAGCTGTACAGGGGAAACAGATAATTTCCATCTGCTTTCTTTATATGCTCCATAAAGTGCACACTCGCAGGCATGTAAAATATATGTGGCCTGTATAAATATGTTTAAGGACATCATTTTAGGGAATGACTCAGGAAACCAGGGGGGAAAGAGCTGCTCTGGCTCTGG
>NW_020961446.1:4781-11080 GCF_003031625.1 Empidonax traillii | reverse complement strand
GGCTGGAAAAGCCCTCCCAGCCCATGGATCCCCCTGTGCCCCATCCCCACCTTGTCCCCCAGCCCAGAGCACTGAGTGCCACGGCCAGGCCTGCCTTGGACACCTGCAGGGCTGGGCACTCCAAACCTCCCTGGGCAGCCCCTGCCAAGGCCTCACCACCCTTGCCAGCCACAAATTCCTCCTCCTGGCCAACCTGAGCCTCCCCTGGCCCAGCTGTTGGCCATTTCCTCGTTTCAGAAGGGCTCAGGCTTTGGTGTTGCAGCCCATCCTCATCCCCTTTAGGGATAACACAGCGAAGCCTCCCAGGGGTGGTTGAGACAAACAAGCTCTTCTCTTCTGGAGGGCTCAGGCTGGACCAGTGGGGTGTATTTGCACATTGATGAAAAGGCTGAGAAGCTGCTAAGGTTTAAGATACTTTGTTCCCCTCCAAAAGAGGGAATCTGACAGCAGTTTATGGTCATGGAATCACAGAATGATTCGGGTTAGGTTCAAATTCTGTCTCATTCTACACCATAACCCTTCCACTATCCCAGGTTGCTCCAAGTCATGTTCAACGTGGCCTTGGACACTTCCAGGGATCCAGAGACAGCCTCAGCTTCCCTGGGCTTCTCTAAATGTACATATTTTCAGAAAAAAGGCAGGTTTTGTTTTTAGATGGGAGGAAAACATCATCCTTTCTTCTGTCCTCATTTCCAGGGACTGTTCTGATGGAAAAGAAACTGTGAAGGAAAGATAACCTCCAAGGTTTTCATGATCCTTTAAACCCACAACTGCAAAGAAGAGAGAACACACCTTGAGGGGTGTTACTAGTTGGATCTATAAAGACTTCCTTTCTCTTCCCTTCTCCAGGTGGAGTGAACCAAGAATTCCAGTTTGCTTCTCTATCCCTTTGAATTTAATGTGTTTGGGAAAACGTGTTTCTCCTCTGTGTTATGAAGTTGTCATGACCCATATTTCAGCTCCTGGGCCCCACGGAGTGCTGATCCAAATCCAGGGGAGTCTGCCTCTTCCTTCTCCCTCGAGGCAGGAGTTGGAAGGATAATTATTTTGTGCAAGGAGGAGACACTGAAAGCACATTCGAACGAGGGTCCTCGTGGCTGGTGACACCCAACTGGTGAGCAGGACAGGGCCCAAGGCCATCTGCCCTGGCTGCTCCTGACATCTGCTGCCCTGGCTGGCCACTGGTGGGAGCAGCACGAGGGGCTGGTAATTACTGAGGGCAGCATTTTCGGCCCTGGCTGCTCTGGCAGGGTCAGTGCAGTGGCCATTCAGCCCCAGAACTAAATGCCTGACCCCAGTCAAAGTTCACTGTGCAGACACAGCTCTGGGCCACGACCCCAGGAATAGCTCAGCCTGTCCTGCAGGGATGGCAAGGCATAGAATTACCCATTAGAATAAAGTTACCACCGTGCAGGATGGAAGGAGCTCCGAGGGAGAGCGGCAGCAGCACCAAAATATATGGATTTTTTGGGGGGATGGCTGATCTTTCCACCTGCACCAAGCCCCAGGTCAAAGGCTGCAGGCAGAGTGGCCTCATCTGGGGTGTCACCTCCCAGGCTGCCACATCCAGGGAAGGCAGAAAGGGACTGGGGAAGGAATGCTGGGCACGGAGCTACCCCTCAGGTGGGACAAAGACTTCCCAAATGCTTTGTTAAAAGGTTTCTGCAAAGGGTAACACAGAGGATGTCTGAGCCATTTGCAAACTTTGGGCCATTTTTCTCCTTCCTGTAGGAGGGTGGATGTGGCTGTTTGAAAGCAGAACCACCCCTGGAAAGAGGGATGTCACTAAAGGCTGGTTTTAGGGGATGGATAAATCTCTCTTCAGATCTTCCTCTCTAGGCCATTGCTGTCTGGCATCTTGTTTCAACAAGCAAAATAAAACCACCAAACCCTTCAGGAGCTGAAGTCTGATGATCCCTGGGGGTCCTTTCCAGCTCAGGATGTTCTGTGATTTCACAGTGTAAGGAAGAGGTAGAAAAAGATTGAAAACCAGTGGGAGTCTGCTTGGGAGGGAGACAGTGAAGTGGAAATGATCAGAGTGAGCCAGTGATCACTGGCAAAAGAAACAATTACTGAAGAGACAAGAGAAGAGTCTGGGTTTGTGTCATAACCTTGAGGCCAAAAGTCAGCATTTCCCAGGGATTTCCTTGCTCTCCTTGCTCCTTTTAACCTGTGAACGAAGCCCCTTCACCAAGACAAGTTCTGGGGGTTTTCAGCATTATTCCCGAGGAAATGGCAGTCGAGTTGCTGGTTTGGCGTAATCAGCACTTTGCAAGTTATGACTTTTGTCACATTTTTGATTCTGGTGGTGCTGGGTGATGGTAGGGACTGGATAATCTTGAAGGTCTCTTCCATCTTTGATTATTCTGGGATTAAAATCCTGAATGATGTGATAAAATGGCTGGACTGGCAAATACCACCCTGGTGACAAAAAAAAAAATCAATCAAGTTGATTTTGCTGCAGTTTTGCTTCAGGAGGGAAAAGTCCAGTAGTGTTGGATGGACATTTTGGTCTCTTTGAAACTAAACATTCTCATTTTTTGTTGGGTTCTCAGCAGGGTTCTTGAGTCAAATTCCTTTGGGTTTGTGTTGTTGGAAACATTAAAACACAATGCAGCTAAAAAAGGTGAAACAGAGCGGAACAGCTTGATCAACCCAACAGGTAACACCAGGATTTTAATTTTTATTTTGTTTTATTATTTGTTTGTGTGTTTCTTTGTAAGTGGACTCAAAATCAATGTGGTTTTTTCGATCCTTCCTTTTAAGAGAGTTTCTAATTTTAAAGTCCAAATTTTAAGAGAGTTTCCGTTGTCTGTACAACAGTAACACCTGGCCTATGGAAGCTCTGGTTGGCACTGTGATCTACCTCTTGTATTAACTTCACCATGTCCTCCCACACCTGCAACAGGCCTGTGACCCTCCCTCCCCCTTTCCTTCTCCATGGGTAGGAAAGAAGAGCTGCCACATCCCCATTTCCTCTAAGTCCTGCAGGATTTGATGTTTAAAGGGAACAGAAATGTTGTTTATTTTGCTGACCACGAGCCAGGTGAATTTAATTCCAGGTCTGTGACCTGCCCCCTGTCCCGTGCAGGGCTGGTCTCTGCCAGAACGGGGTCTGGATGTTTGTAGGGTCCAGGTTGACTATTCATGGGCACCAATGGCAGAGGGGAAAAGGCAGATTGTGGTGGAAAACAGAAGGAATTGCTGGCTGGGAGGGTGGGCAGGCCCTGGCACAGGTTGGGCAGAGAAGCTGTGGCTGCCCCTGGATCCCTGGAAGTGTCCCAGGCCAGGTTGGACGGGGCTTGGAGCAGCCTGGGCTGGTGGAAGCCTGTGCAGATCCTGCCCCAGAGGCATCAGCCAAGCAGTGCTGCAGCCCCAAGGCACTGATAAAGCAGGGAGGGGGCTGCCTGTCCCTGCCTGCTTTTGAAGCAGCTGAATGTCCATGCCGTGCTGGGAAGCCCTTTGGAGTGAGAAAGTCTCATTTTATGGAAGAGTTAAGGCATGTGTGAGATTCCCCTTTAACTTCTCATTCCCAGGCTTTCCTTCATTTCATCTAATGACGTGTCCCTGAATAAATCCCATCTGGATACACCCCAAAGGGTCAGGAAACCAAGGCCCCTGCCCATGCCACTGTGTAAGAAGCTGTTCTGGGGTGTTTGTGGTCACTGTAACGCTACAAGAGCTCTTCTGTGTTGGTTCCTCTGACACAGGGGATACAGGGATGCAGCTGAACCCAAATCCCTGCTTTTCCAGTGAAAAAGAGGCTGTGGAGCAGGACCCACCATTTCCTAAAACAAACCAGGAGTGGTTTGACTTCAGTGGGGAGAGAGTGACCCCTCAGATTCCCTCACTTTGGGACCCAAGGCAAACAGGCATTTCTTTCCCATGGGGAGCTCTGGGAATTGTGAAACCATTCGAGTGTTTTATCCTAAAAACTTCCCATCAGCGTGGGACCAGTAAGCCCTGGGTGCCGGTTTCCTGAGGCTCTGAAGTGGTTCCAGTGCCTGTGAACTCCCCTCTCCATGACAAGGGGCAAGGAAACCTTGAGGGTTCCCAGGTTTGGAGCATCAGGAGCTCTGACCCTCGGAGTTACAGACACTTTGGTGCAGGGGGAGGTCAAACTTGGGCTGTCAGACCCCTGCCCCACTGTCAGGGTGCCTGGGAGCTGTTGGGTGCTCCATTTAGCCACAGAGCCCCTCAGCCTGCACAGAACTGGGAGGGGTGGGAGGACAGGGTGTCTTTGACTTCAAAATCATTTAAACCCAGAAAGGAAAGAAACTGAACTCATATAAAGGGAGATTTTTTCACTATCAGTTGTGTCAGCCTGAGAGAGGTCAATTCTACTTTTTATCAATGCAAAAGAAAGGCACAGAGACGTTGTCCAACACCCAAATCATTTTACCTGCTGTCTCATGTGGAACCTCTGATGAGCTTATTTGACTCACAGAACTTCAGAAGGTGTGATTTAGGTCTTAGGAAAGGAAGATTACAAAAATGAGCTGGTCCTGAGGTGTTAAATAACAAGTAGATCCACCAAGGCATAATCCAGATACCCACCAGGGGTAGATAAAATAAATCAGAGAATGGTTTGGGTTGGGAGGGACCTCCAAGCCCACCCAGTGCCACCCCTGCCATGGGCAGGGACACCTTCCACCAGCCCAGGGTGCTCCAAGCCCCGTCCAACCTGGCCTGGGACACTTCCAGGGATCCAGGGGCAGCCACAGCTTCTCTGCCCAACCTGTGCCAGGGCCTGCCCACCCTCCCAGCCAGCAATTCCTTCCCAATATCCCATCTCTCCCTGCCCTCTGGCAGTGGGAAGCCATTCCCTGTGTCCTGTCCCTCCATCCCTTGTCCCCAGTCCCTCTCCAGCTCTCCTGGAGCCCCTTTAGGCCCTGCAAGAGGCTCTCAGGTCTCCCTGGAGCCTTCTCTTCTCCAGGTGAGCCCCCCCAGCTGTCCCAGCCTGGCTCCAGAGCAGAGGGATCCAGCCCTGGGAGCATCTCCAGGGCCTCCTCTGGGCTCTCTCCAGCAGCTCCACATCCATCCTGTGCTGTTCCCCAGCCCTGGAAGCAGGCTCTCTCTGCTGTGGGGTCTCACCAGGGCAGATTAAAGAGGGAGAATCCCCTCCCTCCACCCGCTGCCCACACCACTTTAACCACAAGTTGATGTTTAAACCCAGCTGGTCAGCAAACTGCTGGGGGGGGCTGAGGTGGCTCACGAGCCCTTCTGCAGTGTCAGTGGGGACCCCTCTGGCCCCACATGGTCCGTGTCTCCCTGCCCCACGTCCTGATTCATGTGCAGGAGCCCACGGGGAGGTGCTGGGCAGCTGTGGGACCCCAAAACCCTCCCCTGTGTTTTCCCCGTGGGTGGGTCCTGCTGGCTCCTCAGGCTCTTGGCTGAGTCCTGTGCAAGGTCCTGCTGCCCCCCAGCAAACACATTCCCAGGGGTTTGCCTTCAGCCCTGGTTTGCTGACGGCGGCATTTCTGTTTCCTCGGATTGTGGCAAAGATCTGGTGATCCCCACCCAGCCCGAGCCTTTCCTCCACGGAGGATTAAAAACCCTGCCACCCAAACCCACGGCCCCAGCGGGCACACGAGGGGGATTTGCAGGGGGCTGGACTCAGAGCCGCCCCATCTGGATCTTTATCTGCTCGGCAGCCCCGGGTTTGCCGTGACAGAAGGTCTGCCTCTCCTCCGCCGGAGAGAAACCCAACGGGCAGCAACAACCAAAAACAAGCAAAGCCAAACAAGTGTTTTTGTTAAACTTGCACGCACTTAAGCCGTCGCTTTGAACCTTTACAGCTCGGCACAGCGTTCGCCCGGCGGTGAATGTCTTCATCTGGCTTGAAAAAGGTGGGGAACAATGTCGTGCACTTAAATCCCTTAAACTGCAAATTTCGTGCCTCTCATTTGTTTAGCCACAGTGGAGAAAAGACCAGCCACAAAACTTTCCTCCGGGCTTAAGGAGGTTTCCCCTTTGAAGCGGGCACCGACAATAATACTGTAATGGAAGTAAAGGCTGCTCCTCTTACCCCGAGCAGATTTTCTGCCGCGGAAACTGCTGCGATTGCGACGACAAAGTCGCTCCCTGTGAGCGGGGCCGTTCCCCCCGCTACTTTTTGTGTTGAACTTTTTCCAAGCCGGCCCCGTAAATACGGAGATCCCAAAGAGTTAATTTGCGTTTTTAAACCTCCTTCCCAATATCCTCTCTCATTCCTGCATAAAATCCCCATGTCCAGACATCAAATCAGTAAACCCTGTTGCCTGTCAGAGAATACAATGTCAGGCCATTAGTATGTTAAT
>NW_020961446.1:0-1610 GCF_003031625.1 Empidonax traillii | reverse complement strand
GGGACAGCAGCCAGGGAAGGGCTGGAGCTGTGCCAGGGCAGGCTCAGGTTGGAGCTCAGCACAAGGTTCTTCCCCCAGAGGGTGGTTGGCACTGCCCAGGCTCCCCAGGGCAGTGGCCGTGCTTTTATAGTATTTGGGCACTACCTGTGCCCAAATCATCCATCCCCCCACTGGTGCCAACTGCAGCTGAGGTGCTCTGGGCATCATCACATCTCTGGAAGTGTCCCAGGCCAGGTTGGATGGGGCTTGGAGCACCCTGGGCTGGTGGAAGGTGCCCAGGGCAGGAGTGGCACTGGATGGGCTTTGAGGTCCCTCCCAACCCAAACCATTCTGTGAGGAAAATAAACCCGGCTTGAAGTGCAGCCTTGGGGTTTGGGGCCCAGGCTGGCTGTGGGAGCTGAGCTTTGCTGTCCCCAGCAGTGTCAGGCTGAGACAGAGCCATTAATGCAGAGTGAAACAAGCCCATTTTGGGGTATTCTGTGTCGGCTCAAAGGATGACACATATCAAGTTTTCCAGCTCTGCTGGGAATTGTCTGCCTGCTAAAATTAAATAAGCAAGGCAAGGCTTTCCAACTTGCTGCTACACAATGGATAAAATATTCCATGTGATTAAAGCCTGGAAAATCAATGCAATCTTTGCATCATTATTAGAAGGTGATGGTGCAGTCAGTGCTGGGTGAGCTCCCTGGATATCTGGACACAAGGTCATTTTTCCTACATGGGATGATCCCTGGAATAGCATCCAGAGCGGGCTGGGGACTCTCCTGCTGTCCCCAGAGGGGTCACTGCTGCCAGTGCCTCCTCCATCTGCAGCGTGGGTGATCCCAAGGAGCTCTCCAAGCTTACAGGGAGCCTCCCCTCCTCCTGCCCACCGAGGACCCTCCTCCCCCCAGCTCTGCCTGTGCCCCAAGGTGCTGCTCATGTCCCACATCTGCAGGAATCGCTGGGTGTCCAACCAACCATCCCACCTGCTCATGAGGCTTCCTGATGGTTCCCCTGTGTTTAGTTAAGTCAGAAGCCTCCAAATTACTGGGAGCCAGCACGTGGACACAGGAGCAGAAGCACCCAGCCTCTGTTTCTTCCTCCAGCAGGACCCTAATTGCTGCAGGACAGGGCTCACACCAAACTGGAGAACCCGCCCACACGTTGTTCCCGAGCAACACCGAGCTGCCAAAAACCTCTTCTCTGAAATACTTGGTCACAACAACCCCCTGGAATGCTCCAGACCAGGAGAGGAGGGGTTGGAAAGCTGGAAAAGGCCCTGGGGGTGCTGGTGACAGTGGCTGGACATGAGTCCAGGTGTGCCAGGGTGGCCAATGGCCCCTGGGCTCTGCCAGCCCCAGTGTGGGCACAGCCCAGGGCAGGGACTGTCCCCTGTGCTGGCACTGCTGAGGGACCCCCAGGGCTGTGCCCAGTTCTGGAACCTCCTGGAAGAGACACTGAGGGGCTGGAGCGTGTGCAGGGAAGGGAAGGGAGCTGGGAAGGGGCTGGAGCAGCAGGAGGGGCTGAGGGAGCTGGGGGGGCTCAGCCTGGAGAAAAGGAGGCTCAGGGGGGACCTTCTGGCTCTGCAATCCCTGCCAGGAGGGGGGAGCCGGGGGGGGTCGGGCTCT
>NW_020961445.1:3297-6311 GCF_003031625.1 Empidonax traillii | reverse complement strand
TTTTTTTTTTTTTTTTTTTTTTTTTTTTAAACACACAACACGTCGTTACGATACGGTGTGCAGGTCCCTCCCTGCAATGTGAGCCATGGCCGGTTCTGAGCCCCCCACACCTGCGGCATTAGTCTCCTCTCTGCTTTTCATAAGGATGGATTTTCCACAAAACATTTTGAAATCTATTTTGTTAGAGACTGCTGAACTCAAACCTACAGGCTGTTTTCGATCAATACATGGGATATATGGATGGACATCATAACCACACTGCTCTTGTCTAAGTCTCTTTTCTTCAGCAGTGTATCTTAAAAGGATACTTTGGATACTTGTTAGGTCTTCCACCCCCAAAAATGTATTTTAGGGATTAGATTGTCACCATTTTTTTTTTCTTGAGGGTTTCAAGTCTTCTAATCTTTGTATTTGATATCTTTAAACTTTGCGTTGTCCTCTTACCATCAGCCTCCCCTGCGTGAGTATACTTGCTGCAAACTTGTGTCTCATTCCTTATGAGGCAGCACTGTATATCTGTGAGTAGTAGCACTGTATTAACACAGCAACACAGTCCTAGTTGTCCCTCATTTAAAGAAGCAAATGCCTCCTTTTGTCTACTATTTATTGTGAGTTTTATCGTTGGTTGACAATGGTATTCACATTTTATTATGCTGACTCCCTGGCTCTATGAGGTGCTTGTTGCACCTCATGGTTTTCTCCTAAAAACTTTCACTGTGAAAATGCCTTGCACCCTTGCTTCCTTGTGCTCAGGCTTGCTAGAGGGCGTATGCCTTCACACTTCCATTTTTTGTCTTCTCTCTCCTAGAACATGATGTCTCTGTATGGACTTTCATATTTTTATTATCCTTCCTAAGATACTTGGAGAACTGGAAGAATTAAAGTGAGAGGTGTTATTTGGAAGGTACTAACAGTGTCCTGTTTGTTCTGGAGATGGTATTGGTGGTTGTGGAAACTGGTAGCTCTGCCAGCTCTGGATGTCTGAAATAAATTTTTTTCTTATCATATTTCCCCTTGGGGCTTTCCTAGTTCTTGTTAATTTTTTTTTTTTTCTTTTTGAGAAGAATTTGGACAAATCAACTGAGGTATTCTCTAGCTTGAACTGTGTCCAAGGAGAGATGCCATCATGTTAGTCTAAGACTTTGCAACCTCATCCAAAAGCTTGAGAGTTGGGAGTGCTGAGAGGAAACAGGTAGACTTCTGAAATGGTATGTGTGAGGCATTTACATCTAAAACATTGCTCTCCTCTTTAAAGGAGAGAAATAAAAAACCCAAAATGGAGGTGGAGAGGGGAGTAAATAAATTTAATTTGAGAGTACTAGACAAATCTTCACTTGGTAATTTTTTGGTATCCCATCTGCAATAATGTCCTCCTCCTGTGTTAGACAGCCAACTGAAATCTGGAAGTTAAATAACTTGGTGAGATCCACAGGAAGTAATATTCTCATTTTGAAAGATAATATGAGTTCCTGACTTTGTGTTCTGCCCCAACAAGTAAAGCTGGCTATCTACAACTTGCTCTATTCCAACACACAATTACTATTGAACTGTAGTGTGATGGTCTTCATACTCAATTCTAGAAATGCTCCGTCCTTGCCCCTTGTATAATATAAAGTATTGCCTGTAAAGTAAATAGAAACAGTAGTATGCAAATAAATAAATAAATAAAAATGCCTGGGATTTGAAACTGGTCTCTCAAAATGAAACTGATAAATTTGGGCCCACACATGACTAAGAAATACATAACACGCTTATGCTGGCTTTCTCACCTCTTTCTGATGCTGTTAGCAAGGGGAAGGAGGTCTTTGGTAATGTGTAGGAGCTGGGATACTGAGTGTTTTGGGTGTCCTGGGGTATGTGTGTGCGGAGTTACCAAAACCAAAAACTACACTTATGGAGCAAAGAGCACATCAACTCCTTAGCATTTACTTTAGTTGAAAAGGAAGGAGTCATAACTTTAATTTTTGAAATGGTGAGTATCCGATGTAAGCAAAGTATGGACCAAAGTGAACACTGCAGGTTATGTGAAACTGCCACTTTGAAGACACTTTCCATAAAAGATGTGTTCTGGTTTAATTCTGAAGTTTTTTTTGAAACTGGAGTTAAATATTTACAGTTATACACAGCTGTTCTGGTTTTGTACTTGTGGCTGTTTGTATTTAGAGTCATATGAAGAGAAAAAAAACAGTAATAAATTTCTCATTAAAACATAGAGTGTAGAAAGTGAAAATTGCATATTTCCTGAATTCTATATCCTAATTCCTACATATTTGGCCTCTAAAGTACTCCCAACAATTATCTTTCTTTCCTTGTCTTGAAGAGAGCATTGATAGTAACAGGATGGCCTGACAATACTAAAACAGGAGTTTAATTCAGAGATGGATAGAAATTCTTTCCTACTGAATAACCTTCACAAGTATCTTTAGCACCCTAATTTTCTTCTGAAATCTACAAATCTCCAAATGGAGGGGAATGTGGGCGAAAGTCTGTCCTTGAGTCAAGGAATTGTAAAAATTTTTAATGTGAAGGAGGAAAATCTTGGGATGTTCCTCCAGCCCACAGACACTGCGTAGACCATCATCTAGTATGATATTTAGAAAATCAGTGCAATCCAAGAAATAGAGAAACAATCATTAAGATCAAACTAAATTTGTTATGATGGAAGGCTGTTCTTGATCTCTCTTTGTGGTATGGGGTTTTTGGTTTTTTAAGGGTTTGATTTTTGTTATTTACATCTGGCACAATATTTTTCCTCATTATAATTGTAGCTTTGTGGTGTTCACTTAGTTTTGCATTGTGATTATATTTTTTCAGTTTTATGATGACCTGAATAAAATAAAAGCATTTATGAATAGTCTAAAATGTGTCAGTGCTGATTGTCAAACCAAAACTGACTATGGGCTTTTTTTATCTTTATCATTTTTTGAGAATAAAGACCAGTTTCTTCAAGATGAAGTTTCATTTTCAGTGTCACATCTTGCAACAAAGGTAAATACCTGTTCTTTGAAAGTGTA
>NW_020961445.1:0-2138 GCF_003031625.1 Empidonax traillii | reverse complement strand
CTGAACATCTGTCTTTGTTATTTCTTTTTGTTTTACTTAGATGCAGCATGATTTTCATTGAAAATAGAAGTTAGATTATATTATACCTTTTCTACCCTTTTGAAAAAATATACTTTTTAATGAAAACATATATTACCGTATATTTTATACCAGATGACAAATGTTTAGGGAGAGACTCCTAAAACTATTTTATATTGAAACTTTTTTGCCCCTTATTTAGTCACTCAGGAAGGCTTGCTAAATGTGTGTTTGGATTTAAAAAAACTCCCAACAAATTTGTCATCAGGCAAACTACTGAGCTGCAGTATTTTTTGTTTAAGATAAAACCCTCTTGTCTTAAGAATATATTCATAAGAAAGTGCCTTATCCTTCTTATCTTCTCTTTCTGAAAGCAATTCTGTGTTTTATTCACTTGTTCTGTTGTCTTAGAAGCACTCAGTACACTGATACCCTGGAAGTTCTAAAATTTTTAATACGTTAATAAAAGGCTGATGAATTACATGTGTGGCCTTTTTTGATATGCACATATCATGAATAAAATAGTCTCCATATGGAAGCACTATGGTGAAGAACAACAAAGTTCTTGAAGGAGAAGGCAGTGGATAAAGAACATGTCTGCTCTTTAGGGAAACAGCCTTCCCAGTTTCTTAAAACCTGAATTTTAAGACAGTGCTGATGTCTATTAGCAGAGGAAAGCCTTTGACCTAGGTTTGGAGGATTAAAGTAGGAGCTAGTCCTAGATGGAGGTTGGAAAACAGTCTTAGATCCTGCTGGTGCAGGAGGCTGCCCACTGAGCAGTGAGCACAGACTAATTCTCTAGTTCCTTCTCAAAAGCTTTCTTGAAAGTGAGCAGGTATAGCTGGTTAAAAAGCCTTGTGACATCTGAAAGTGAGGGACTGTGAACCCTCTAGTGGTGCTCTACAAAATGCAGAAATCTGGAACTGGTGTTCACACTGTGCCTGGACGTGTGACTTACAGAGTAAATCATGAGGAGCAGCGAGGGAGCTGTGGGTCTTTAGCCTGGAGAAAAGCAGGTACAGAGGAGACCTCATGACTCTACAACTTCCTCAAAGGAGGCTGTAGCCAGGTGGAGGTTGGCCTCTTCTCCCAGGCACTAGTAATAGGACAAGAAGAAATGGCCGCAAGCTGTACCAGGAGAGGTTCAGATTGGACATCAGGAAGAATTTCTTCACCAAAAGTGTGGCTAAGCATTGGAACAAGCTGCCCAGGGAGATGGTGGAATCACCATCCCTGGAAGTGTTCAGGGAGGGTCTAGACATGGAAATCAGTGCTAGGGTTTATTTGACATAGTTCAGTCAAAGGCTGGACTCAGTGATCAGGGAGGTCTTTTCCAACTTCAATGATTGTATGATTTGGCCTCTACAAAACTAATCTTGGGGGGAGTCTCACCTATGTGCCAAGCTTCTGAGTTAAAAGTACAGCAGAGACTTCATCTACAGTTGGTTTTAGACCAGATTTCGAAAAGAGACAAAGAGTTTTGAGAAACAAAATAGATCATGTTTGAAACCATCTAAGGAACCTGAATGTGCACAAATCCATAGAACCTGATGAGGTACATCTGTGGGTCCTGAGGTGGAGGTAGTGGCTCATACTTGAGAAGTTGTGGCAGTCTGGGGAAGTTCCCACTGAATGGAAAATATAACTCCCAATTTAAGAAAGGGAAATAAAGAAAACCAGGGAATTGCAGGCTGGTCAGTCTCAACTCTGTTTGGGCTAAATCCTGGAGTTTCATTTTCTGCATGCCACAGGATGAGTACCTGCTGATCTGCACACCAGAGGCTGACTGACTTGAGACACCTCCCTCCACCCTGCCCAAAGCTTCAATATCTGTAAGACAAATTTGGAGGGGAGTGTTTTTTTAAATTTCTCTTTTTTGGCTTCTTATATGTTACGAATGGGTTTCCTATAATGTGGGAACAACACTCTTTAATTCAAGCCGATTGGTGTTTTTTTTAATTGTTAAACACTTAGTTGTAATTTTATTGAACTGTAAAGTACTTATACAGAAAATTCCAGGTCTTGCTTTTTTATTTTAGGTTCTTTTTTTTTTTTTCCCAAGAGGAGGAGTGAGGGGAACTGTAAAACAAACAATTGTTTCTTCTCAGTCAAGGTCAAGA